>NW_028281402.1:0-31466 GCF_059751285.1 Brachycentrus maculatus | reverse complement strand
GTTGTAAGCCCTTAAAATACCCAGACTTCCATATTCTTCTACATCTATGCTGAGATATCAATATAAATGATATAATTGTTAGTGAATGAATCCATTGCAGAGTAAGTAGATAATCGACATTTTCTCGATAATTGGACAGTTCTCATCTTACGCTATGTGCTTCGATACGTCTCTGATTAATTACGTACTTACAATACAGTCCACTTAATAACTCTATACTCACGCGTAATTTCTATACACCATATATTCCAGAGTGATGAAACGAAATTCATGAGAAATACTCATAAATGAGAAATTATTCTAACGACCATGATCGACAAGTCGTTGTCCCATAGTCGATCTAAATAAAAACTATCTCTTTATCATTCATTGTTTACATTATGTAATACCACTTTTACAAACACTTATTCGTGACTAACGGTTTCGGAAAATCATTTCATCGTCAGGTCATTAAAATAAAATTATTACGATTTGACATTTGCATAAAAAATATTTATCTAGAGAGTATTTTACACCCATACCACAATGTTATCAATGCTTTTTACGTACAAAATAAATAAAAACTATTAAAATATATATGGTAACATAGTATTTACCGGTTTGAGTACTTTGGAGATGAAATAGGTCTTGATTCCCGCCAGTCTGAGGGCCTCCTCCCGCTTCTCTCCAAACGCTGGTTCCACTTCAAACTCTCCATTCAGGTAACTTAGCGTTTTCTCCGAGATATGCACTCTCCTGTAAAAAACTAATTGTATGATTCTCTTCTAGCTAATTACAACACAACAATGTAACTCTCGTTTGTTTTATATGCTAGTAATTACTAATTGTTACATTCTCTTCTAACTAATGATAACACTGCAAGGTATTTCTCGAATGTTTTATATGCTAGTAATTACTAATTGTAACACTCCTTTCTAGCTAATGATAACACTGTAAGGTATATCTAGAATGCTTTATATGCTAGTAATTACTAATTGTAACATTCCCTTCTAGCTAATAATAACACTGCAAGGTATTTCTCGAATGTTTTATATGCTAGTAATTACTAATTGTAACACTCCTTTCTAGCTAATGATAACACTGCAAGGTATATCTAGAATGCTTTATATGCTAGTAATTACTAATTTTAACATTCATTTCTAGCTAATGATAACACTGCAAGGTATTTCTCGAATATTTTATTTGCTAGTAATTACTAATTGTAACATTCCTTTCTAGCTAACGATAACACTGCAAGGTATTTCTCGAATATTTTATATGCTAGTAATTACTAATTATAACATTCTTTTCTAGCTAATGATAACACTGAAAGGTTTTTCTCGAATATTTTATATGCTAGTTATTACTAATTGTAACATTCCCTTCTAGCTATTGATAACACTGCAAGGTATTTCTCGAATGTTTTATATGCTAGTAATTACCAATTGTAACATTCCCTTCTAGCTAATGATAACACTGCAAGGTATTTCTCGAATGTTTTAAATGATAGTAATTACCAATTGTAACATTCCCTTCTAGCTAATAATAACACTGCAAGGTACATCTAGAATGCTTTATATGCTAGTAATTACTAATTGTAACATTCCCTTCTAGCTAATGATAACACTGCAAGGTATTTCTCGAATGTTTTATATGCTAGTAATTACTAATTGTAACATTCCCTTCTAGCTAATAATAACACTGCAAGGTACATCTAGAATGCTTTATATGCTAGTAATTACTAATTGTAACATTCCCTTCTAGCTAATAATAACACTGCAAGGTACATCTAGAATGCTTTATATGCTAGTAATTACTAATTGTAACATTCCCTTCTAGCTAATAATAACACTGCAAGGTACATCTAGAATGCTTTATATGCTAGTAATTACTAATTGTAACATTCCCTTCTAGCTAATGATAACACTGCAAGGTATTTCTCGAATGTTTTATATGCTAGTAATTACTAATTGTAACATTCCCTTCTAGCTAATGATAACTTTGCAAGGTATTTTTCGAATGTTTTAAATGATATGACGAGTAATTATTATCTGTGAGATTTTCTTTTAGCCACTTACGAGGTTTTCTTTTAGCCACTTATATTACGAGGTATTTTTCATAAGTTTTATGTATCATAATTCCAATTTAAAAAAAAAAATTAAGGGGTGAATGTAGTAGATGTGGATGTAAAATATCAGTGAATGGGAAAGATATGGAACAGGTAAATGATTTATTATACTTAGTAAGTATGTTTGCTAGGGATGGAAAGATTCATAATGTTATAGAAATCATATTTTTTGAGAGTTTTTTAAAAAAACTTTATCATTGTATATTTTATGTATTTTTTATTATATTGTTAACACCCCAATATATTGAAAAGAACAAACCCCAAAAAATAAATACTTATTTGGTTTTTAAAATGTAGAGTTCAATTGCGTTCTAGCGAATGATTTATAAACATTCAAGTAGTAATTGGTGACAAACTACATTATTTAAATGCATAATTTAGTTCAATTTCAATAAATATCCATCAACATGTGGGTTTATGCATAGTTAATGATTTTCTGTTATGGGTTCGTTTATCAAACTCAATTTGCCTTCATTAACATATGTTATTAAAATTCCTACTTTATAATGCATACACTTAACACAAATAATTAATTGAATTATTTTAACCGCTTAACTTACCTTTCATTTTTAAAAATTAATAAAAGTGGAAAAAATTAATCATTTTTTTCGCTGATATTTCAACATGTCGCTCACTCCTTTCAAGAACGTCATAAATCAAAAATCATTAATTTTGATGTTGTGCATGTTGTGCATGTTTTCGGATTGCCCAGAAAATGTACTATATCCCAGCAAAAGAGGCATATTCTTAACTTAATATTTATTCGCTACAGGGCTGAAAGTGTTGTTTTTGCATTTTGAAGAAAAGGTATTGTTTCATTATTTTTTTTAAATAAACAAATTATTTTACATACGGAGAAAAAACCTTCAGGTTTTATTTAAAAGATTTGTAAAAAAAAAAAACAAAAAAAGTTCAATAAGTGGCTTGATATTTATTTTTATTACATTGCAGTTCATTTTTAAACTTTAAAAACGTTCTCCTGAAAAATCAAGTTTTTTTTTATTTATGACCTTCTTGAAAGGAATGAACGATATGTTAGATGAAGCAGAATATGAAATATCTATGGATGGACTTAGAAATCAAATTACTTAAACCAGCCTATGATAAGTTGTTAGCTAGGCTTCCACACTCTTCGTCATCTAAATTGAGGTATCATTACGAATAGCTCCTCATCGGAAAATCCCAGATTTGTTAACAAATATTTGGACACATTTGTTATATTGTGAATAAATACTCGTAACTGGTTGAGTATAAGTTTACTCAAAATTGAAAATTATATTTGTAAACGTCACCTTGTTCTTTTCAATAATTTGGGAAGATCTTACATACATACAAGGGTCTCTGCTAATAAAAAAAACTAACAAAACATAGTCAATGAAGCATAAATATAGCTTCCGACATATGGTAGTATGTTTGTCAATCATTGGGAGGATTGTATATATTATACGTACATAAAGTGATAAATTAAACCAGCCTTTGACATGTTGACAGCCCTGTAAATACCCAGACTGTCATATTCTTCTTCAAAAATATTTTTCATTTATATATTCGGCAGTCACATTATAGTAATATCTAGCAATTTTTTCTTCAATATTTTTATTTTGTAAATACTAATTTATTTGATAGTGATGCTAAAAGCGTCGAAACACGTGACACAATATTTTTTTCGAAATAGTCGTCTTCACCGAGTAAGGTTTTATCGATTTTAGGTTCAGTTTCCTCCAGTGAGCGACTTAATGAATTATCACGACGAGTTTCAAATTGCCACCTGTAAAACCCTATCGAATGACGCTGCAGAATGCTCCGAAACATCAGATAAGGGAGGAATCATAGTGCGGTTGCCGCTTAAAATAGAATAGAAGATCAATACTATCGTCAGCTTAGAGGTAAAACAAACTAAGAAGAGTATTCAGTGTAAACTTGATAGAAGATAATGCTTGTTTAAAAATATGTTTATTTTTTTAAATCATTGTCTTTTTTGAACTAACTCACTTACAACCAGTAAAAACTCTATGCCGTAGGCAGTAGGGTTGGGTATAAATAAGGCAAAATAGGCACTGGTCATATTTCTATATGGAACTCGAGTAATCTAGGGTAGGCACTGCTTTTCTGCCTTTACAGAATGCACGCCTCTGCTAACAACCATCACGCTGGTTCTCCGCAGGGGTAGGTAGACAGAATAGAACTCCACATCAATATGTCTCTGAACACAATATTCGCTTCTTCCACATTTAAAACTCTTCTCATACACACACGCCGGTTATTCCCACTCCTGACCTGACCACTTTCTAGTATTTGAAATAATTGATCATGGCAAGTTTTCCTCGGCTTCAATTATCAACCACATTTATATCATAAATTTGTTTAACTATGCTTTCTTCACTCATTCGATTCACATGCCCAAACCATTTTAACATACCTTGATCACTCAAACCAGACACTATGACAAAACGTAAGCCTTGTAAAATCCCAGACTTTCTTATTCTTCTTCATCTTAATTAATTACCTCTGCTCGTAAAAAATCCACCCTCTCTAATAACTTTTAAGAAGCATCTGAGACATTGAAATATATCATTGGTATCCTAACTGTCCATCAAATCTCATCACTTAGATTGACCCTCTACCTCCTTCCTTATGGAGTTTAGACTCCCTTTTTTACTAGCCTTCCTTAATATCATTTATTTATAATTTATGTTTTTTTTTAATATAAAATACATTCTACCCTCTGATTGGAAACAGCTATAAAAGGTAGTAAACGTTTTGACCAATATCACTAGTCTGTTATTGGATGATTTAAAGATATTGCTTTTTAGCAAAAAGCCTATGCATGAAGTTTGAAAGAAACATAAATAAAATTATGTATATCCTAAATATTCACAATAAACAATCAATTGATTACTGCAGTAAAATGCGAATATGAATTTCTTAAATATCCATTTTCAAATTATATCACAAAATTGCGCAACCAAAAACCTTCAATTAAACACAATATGAAAATAAATTTGAAACGTTTTCGAGTATTCCAAAAGGGATGAACGCTAATGAACGCATTTGATTGAATTTGACCGGCGATGTAATGACAACTCCGTACGTATGTCAGTTTAAATCGTGTTAACACAATCAACGTTAATAGGATAGAGGATACACAAATTCATGTCTCTACTGACATCGCCTGACCTAGATTCAAATATGCGATTGTTTCAGTGAATTGACGGAAAATTCATGCACGATATATCCAGTCCATTGGCGCAGCGGAAAAATTGCTCTCGCACCGGAACGAATTAAATTATTAGAAATAACACATGTATATATATATATATATATATATATATATATATATATATATATATATATATATATATATATATATATATATATATATATATATATATATATATATATATATATATATATATATATATATATATATATATATATAACAGCGTGTATTTTGTGATAAATCGGGCGACAATTATTACGATATTGTAATGAAAAACTAAATAAAACGATTAAAATCACAACACTTTTAGTCGAAAAATAATCTTTACGAAATCAATTTTTAAAAATTATTGTAGAACTTTTATTTGCCAACCTCTACGCTGAAATAATTATTTTTCTTTGAAAAAACATACAGGACCATACTACTTACCCTTATCCACACCCAATGGTGCATAGGGCGCTTCGCCAACTTGATGCATTGTTAATTTAATTATTTATTACAAAACAGTCCTGCATTTCAGCTACCAGTCTAGAATAATATTTAATAAATGTGAGATTAAAATAAAAAAAATACACATTTTTGTTCCCCGGGGAATCGAATCCGGAACCTCTAGCATAGTAGCCAAATATGAAACAAAACAATACACGTGTAATTATCTCATGGTACCATTTTTTTTTTGTTCCTATACGACGTTGTATAATAACCAATAAGGTACCATGATGCACACCATAGCCTTCTCATGGATTATCTGATTATCTGGAACGTGTTTTATCTCTTCCTAACTACATACTTCTATTAATTTAGTTATCGAATACTTTTTATCTGATTCCGAACGCTTCCCTTTGCTCTTAATTTTATTAAACTCCATATCATTAAATGCAATCAATATTCGTAAAGTGAGGACATTTTTAATGAACAAGACTCGAAAACTTTTTTTTTGTAATGGAATAAAGACAAACGTTTACCTGTTTTCTGCGTTATAAATAAAAATTTTAATGTAAGTTGGTTCAAAATCTGAAATCTCTTCAAGCTATATACTTATTATTTTAAAATGGGCGGATATAGTAAGAAAACTTTAAAACTCTTTGATCTTTCCCTTTTCCCCTTTTCTTTCTTCCCGTGTAAGTATTTTTACAAATGTAGAATTTTGTAATTGAAATAGTACGAATAGGACTTGTTTTGTAAAACTCATGAGTGAATGACTTGATGTAACTGTTGTATTAAATTCCAAAATAAAAAAATTTGAAAATTTTTCATGTTATTTTACTTGGTAATAATCACTATTTAAAAAAGAAGTCCATTGTGGCACGTTTTTTCCATTTTCCATGACATTCCGCATAATTTTCAAACACCGTATGCGAAGCTATAGTCTCAATTAGAGTTGTGTCCTTGAGACGTTGAAGGATGAAGAGGAGGTACGAGCTGTTTTTTTTAATTTACTTATTCTTTATTTTTTATCAGTGGGTAAATATTACTATAAAATGACATATTACCCGATTCAATCAATGAAATAATTTAATTTATATTGTATGGAAATACGTACTGATTTTTCCGATCGATGCACAAAGTGATATTTATAAACATCAAAGGGGTTTGACGTGGTCGTATTTGTAACGCGCGTATCGGTTTTCAGTAATTATTTCTGCATTCGGATTTGTAGTGAGTAATTGTTCGCCCGTATGAAAATGAAACCGCCGGTAAAAATGCAGTCAGCGTTTATGTGCAATTTCCCCTAGCTGCATTTTTCATTTCCATTTCAACATGCATCATCGAACAACGATTATCAATAGTTTTACATACTGTTTCTACAAATGCAGACAGTATGTGACCTATTTTTACTTACAGTATATTTTCAATTTATTTTAAAAGAAAAATATAATTCCTGGTAAATAACATACTACCTTAAATGTGTCACTATCTAATGTAACCTCACTTTAAGCTATTTCAAAAGTATATTGTGGATTTTTTGTTTTCCGGAATTGCTAATTTTGGGAATCTATCATCGAAAGTGAAGCGTAGAGTGGGCAAAATAAGTGCTTATGAAAATAGACTGAATGCAATCAAAATGCGACCTCTCATGCAAATATGTGAAAAAACGAGTTATGATAGATATTCGAATGGTTTTATAAGAAAAAGGCCGGGATATGCATTATATCCAGAAATTATATGGGTCCATCATTTGTGTTGCCATACATGTATCAGACTGGAGGCAAATTATAATTAAAATAATAATAATATTCTTAGATGACTTTTATAGCGCCATTTTCGTAAAATACTACCCAAAGGCGCCTATACAGACATGGGTTGTGATATGAAAATGATAATAAGATATAAAAAAATAATAAAGAATTTTGAGTGATGTGTTAAAACTGACTTGTAAACGTGAATTTTATTGACTTCTCATAACTTGTTAACTGAATCAAAAGATTTTCAAAGTTTTATATATTATGTATATCCTATGCAACTGTAATTAGTTGGTTTAGAAATTCTAGAAAAAAAACTGTTACAGCACAATTCAGAAGTGGACATATCAATGATGAATCGAATGTTATCAATAAATATAACATATTAATTAGTTTATAAAAAAATTAAGAATTAGTCCTTTGCCTATAAAAGTTTGTAGGATTGTTAGTAAAGGCTAGGTGAAGAAGAAATAAAACAGCTACATCACATTACAGAAGTAAACACAAAATATTAGATCGACGAACACAACGTGTTCATCAGATTATAAGATTTTTTGACTATACCCTTTACTTATATATGTAGATTACTAAGTTTGTTAGTAAAGGCTGTATGAAGAATAAAATAAAATAGCTGCAACTCATTACAGAAGTGGACACAGAAGGTAATATCGATAAACACAACATGTAAATTAGACTTTTAGATTTGTAAGGCTTTATACTATGTAAATTAATAGATTAATTATTTAGTTAAGACTATATGAAGCAAAAAATAAATACAAAATAATACAAAAGTAGACACAGAAGGTTATATGGACGAATATTACGTTTTCCTTAGTTAGTAATATCTAGAGTCGATTATTGTAACGGTATTTACACGGGTCTACCAAACAATAAAATGACTCGACTGCAATCAGTGTTAAACGAAGCAGCAAGACTGATTTTTGAAATTTCAAAATTCAGCCACATCACCCCACTATTTCACAGAATGCACTGGTTACGCTTTCCCGAAAGCGTTGAGTATAAACTCTGTTTACTCATGTATAAATCAATACACAATATGGCTCCAGAGTATCTAAAAGAGCTGTGTATTCCAGATGAATTGTGGCGATAGACGTCTCACGCTTCGATCGGCTACAACAACTGTAATGGGCAAAGCGATCTTACCAGCTCGCAACCGGCGCACTAAATTTGGCGAGCGTGCCTTTGCTGTTGCGAGACCGATGGCGTGGAATGCTCTACCACTGGTTAAAAATAGTGAGAGTGAGATGATCTTTAGAAAAAAACTAAAATCACATTTGTTTGCTAAATCATTTCCACTATAATATTTTCCCCAATTCATTCACAGTGAAGCGCCCTTGAGGTAGTATTTTACGAAAATGGCGCTATATAAGTTATCGAAATTTATTATTATTTTAACAAATTTTAGGGCTATATGAAGCAAAAAGGATCCTTACCCCGCCATTCCACTACTCTCCATCTTGTTGGCCAGTTCCACGTCCCTCGAGTAGACGTCGAACTGCCACTGCCTCTGGCCGAGCACCCCCGCGAGCACCGCCCCTGTGTGGATGCCCACCCTCATGTCCACGGGGGAGTTGGTCGTCTGCTGGAGGTACCTGCAATGCCCGGTCACTTAGTAATCACGTCATTCCACTAACTAGCAACCCTTATTTGAAATGAAGCGCGGAAGAGAAGAGAGAGAGGTCACATGTTTATTATTTGTGTTTCAGTCTTGTTAACCTTAATCCTATGTCCCAAAATGAGAAATGAAAACTACTCATTGGGATTTATGTATGTAATGTGTTTTAAATAAAATACAAATATTTGATTCATTTTATTCGAACCCCTATCCGCACCCAGTGGTGCATAGGGCACTGCATCATATAAACACAGTGTTATCTAGATCGTTAACACACGAAGGAAAGGTGATCAGCCCTCCGCTTCAGGTATCAGTCCAGGGTAATATTGAATAAATATTAGAGTGAAAAAATTAATTATATTTATAAGACCCCCCTCTGGGAATCGAACCCGGGACCTCCAGAACAGTAGCCGAGCGCGCTGACCATTACACTACGGAGGCGGACATATATTTCATTTATTACAAAATGAAAAAAAACAACATTCTGTGTGTCCAAACCATTGTTCACATATCAGGGTTTCTCCACTAAGGAGTTATTTTTACATACCAGTGTATAAACTTCCACTGTTCTAGTTGAATTTATATAATAAACTACTGTTGTCTAGTATATTTCAAGAATGTTTTTTAAATTATTATTTCTTCTTCTTTATGTGACGTGTCTGGTCCCTCTGACGTTGGTTATCACTTGTAAGAGTGTGTGTGTCCCTTTTTTGGGCAGTCCGAAACCGCTCCTAGACGTTCCATACTGCTTTTTTTTATAATGTAATTATTTGTATTAACCAAGTGAAATTTTCATTTAAAATTTTAAAAAATTACCACAAAGTCACAGTCAAATCAATAACTGAAAGTATTTAAGACCAGTATTTTTACATTTTGGCATCTCAACACAGATGAAGAATATGGAAGTCTGTGCATTTACAGGGATTATGACCTATCATTAGATTATTTAAAAAAAGGTTTAGCCTTTAAAAAGGTATCTACTACATACTTAAAGTTTCCTCAAATCAATATGGATGCTGCTACCAACTTGCATATGAAATGACGTATGAACCATATCATATATAAATCTATGATTTTGAAAAATGAAGTGAATAATTATTTTAATGAAATATTTTTTATGGGTATAATGAATCAATTTTAACTTAGATTCATAAACATATCATACTAACCATCATATGCAATGCTTAAAAAGAAACTCGTATCGTAACAGATTTAAGAAAAAAAATAATGTTAAATCTACATTAAAAATACTTTCAGGAGGGAACATTAATACGTTTTTAACTGAAAAATAGTATTTAAACCAAATGCATTACAGAAATAAGTATATACCTTGCAAAAAAAAACGACTGAAATATTACTTTTTTTAATTTTAGTTTTGTTTTTAATAAAACAAAATTAAATTAATTGAATAATTTTTTTTCAATTAACATTACTTGTGAATAAAAGTGAGATATTTAATATAAAACTAATATTTCTCCTTATAAAATAATAAATACAAAAGCTTTGTCTTTATAACATGGTTAAATTTTAATTAAATCAAGCTTTCACAAAACGTTTGATAATATGATGTAAATATCTCATTATACCCAAAAAATAAAAGAGAGATGAAATCTAATTTCCAAGAAGAACGAATTGTAATAAGATATTACTTACAAAGGATTCAAGAGCTATAGAATTTGAAAACAACCGACTAATTTGACTGACCCTCATCCCATCGAAATTGTTTTTGATAAACAAAATAAACGAATGAAATAGAGTTTCTTTCGTGTCAGATACTTTATAAAGGAAATTATTTATTTATTCATTTATTTTTAAAAGAGATTTTTCACTCTAATACTATATGAATGTTTAGAAATTGTTCCAACAAATTTTGTAAAAATCGTAGAATTACAACCAACTAAATTATGATACCACTTAAATTTATATTCGTCTTCTCATCCAATAATGCTATCATGCTAGCATTATTATATACATTATTATAATGCTAGTCAATCATTCCAACTGCTAACCTAACCACTATCAAGTATTTCAAATACTTGACCATGTCAAATTTTACTCGGTCTTTCCCTGGTCCTATTTCTAACAACATTTACCGCATATTTTTTTTTACTGTTCTTTCTTTACTCAACCTTGCATTCTTTCCTTATTTCACCATTTGAATATTTTTTACACAGCGTTTTGATTTAGATTTAATTATTATTAGAGTTTTATGTGTGGTTTATCTTTTATTGTAAAAAGCAAACCATTATATGTTCTACTTATCCAAAAATTTACATTTAAAAAATAAATTCCAAATATCGTTTAAGGTTAACGTCACTCGGTAAATACAACTATACCTTAAAATCCATTGTGACACGTGTTTCAATGCATTCTGCATCACTTTCAAAGAACCGTATGATGCAGAATGCATCAAAATTAGATAGTCACAATAGATTTTAAAAAATAGTGGTAAATACCAAGTAAAACTTAAATTGAGAATGGATAAATATTTACGCAAAGTGACTGCCGAATCAATTAATGAAATTTTAAAAAAAATTGTTTTACGCTGATTGCGTAGATTTCCACTTTTCGATTAACGAAGTTGAAGTATTCTTTAAACACATTTCATTATTTTGAAATATGAGAGAGAGAAAATTACATTTTATTAACGTGGAATAACAAACTTTACTTTTCCACTCTTGAAGGTTGTTCTACAATTCAATTGCTTTTCGTAAACATGTTCATAAAAATCTATCTGCTTTCCATGAAGCCTCTTTGCATAGAAAAACCCGATACAAATACCCATCATACTATTGTTTCACAAATCCAAAGATATCTTAACAAATATCTTATGTTCTGCTAACGGATCAGACACGAGTCGGCAAAAAGTCGTCGGATTACAATGTGAACACGTACAAAGTGAGTGTTGCGTACTGATATTTCGCCCTTTCACAGCTTTTCGAGTACAATGTAAATATTTTCTCCGAGAGATCCATTCAAGGTGAGCTTTCGTTTGAATTCACACGAGATTTTTTTACGATTCACAACGATCTCGTATTATGCTTGCCTATTACGTATTTCCCTTACAAATAAGTTGGCGCCTTAACACGTTCACTGCGTATAAAATAATATCACACAGCATGTTGGATGTGTTCATTTGTTCAGAAATCTGGATTATCTCCGCTTAGGAGTTATTTGTTACATTTTTTGGTATCTCAACATAGATGAAGAAGAATATAGAATTCTGGGTATTTATGGGGCTTACGATTGTCATAGGCTTGGTTAAGCGAACACTTAGCACACGTGTAACATTCACTAATTCTATCTACTCAAGATTGATAAAAAATAATAATAAAACCCTTATTCGCACCCAAATGGTGCATAGGGCACTGTGTCATATAAACGCAGTGTTATCTTGATCGTTTACGCATGAAGGAAAGGTGATCAGCCCTCCGTTTCAGGTACCAGTCCATGGTAATTTTGAATAAATATTACAGTGAAAAAATCACTAATATTTATTTTACCCCCCTTGGGAATCGAACCCGAGACCTCCAGAACGGTAGCCGAGCGTGCTGACCATTACACTACGGAGGCGGACAGATTGAACACCACACTATATTTTTTTTAACTTATCGTAAGGAAGGTAACCGAAATTATTGCAAACAAACAGCTTTTAGAATGAATAGATGTTCAATTATTCCAATTGTTTTACACGCGTATAATCTTCATCTATGAGTATATTGAGATGTTAAAATGTAAAAGAACTTTTGAGTGGAACAAAAACAGATTTATTGACAAAGGTTTTGGACATACCCTTAATCTTACTAATATTTTATTTATTTTTGTAAAATAATCGTTAATTAATTCAATTGTAATACAAAGTACTTATACAAAAACCTTTTTGTCAGATTCATTAAATACAAATAAAATATATTATGCATACTACCCTCGCTCAAAACATTCATTTAAGTAGACAGGGGTTTAGTTTAACCTATGAGTTGGTATCATGTGTTTAAAAAAAATGTTGATAAATTTCTCTATGAAAGCTATCATTAGGTGGGGAAGGCAACGAAGAAGACAACGGTATGCCCATGTAAGGAGAAAGGAACCATTCAGACTCCCCTACATTACATTGTACGACCAACCCCAAGGAAAACCACCAAAGAGATGGATTGACAGCTGGGAATCGACATCGTAAGAGACTAACCCCTCTTAAAAACTACCCACAAAGCCTACACCAGGAAGAAAGATGAAGAATATCTTCATTAACAATCTAGAATTTGTTAAACTCAATTACTTTCTGATATCTCTGTTGTTTTAAGTTTTCTCGACGTTTTTCCACGTCACTTAATACAAAAGATTAGTTATTTTATCCAAAATTTAAATTATTTATCTGAAAGGTCTTTTTATCCTCTAATAAAGATTTATGGTTAATAATTTACTACCAAAAAGGCCACAAGTTCAATTATAAAGTTTTTGAAGAGAACCCAAAACTTGAAGTTCATGGTGAAATTAGTTTATTTATTAGATACTTGTATCTACTTCATCACCTCACAGGGTATGATTTCTAAGACTTTGATACTTGTCTATTCTAACGAGCCCACTAATTAGTTAAGATCACCCTTTCTTCAAAGTTTAGTTAAATTATAGTCACCGATACAATTTTCCTCATAATTAATATAATATTTGTTGTAATTTTTCAACATTTTGACGTTTTTCAGATTCATTTTACGGCACATTCATTACAGTAATGGGTTAAAATACACATTTATGATGAAATATCATTAATATTTGAACAAGGACACTACTTTACTCGTCTCTATCTAAAAACTACACTCGAAATTTCATGTTATATCATTTGTAAAATCTAGATATATATATTTTTTATGATGTAAATGTGCTTAATGAGGCGTTCATTAAAAATATAATAAGGTATTGTGAAAAGTAATAAATAAATAAAATAACGTCTTTTAGATAATAATATAATCTTGCACAGCATTTTTTGAGTGTGTCGACTCATGAGTTATTTAAATTTACATCTCAATAAGGATGAAGAAGAATATGGAAGTCTGTATATTTACAGGGCTTACGACTTGACCTGAAAAGATGGTTTATCACTTTACCTATGATTGATAAACACACCACTTAAATTTCAAAAGTTGTATAAATGTTTCAATTGGCACCTTCTTTCTCATGTGAGTTTTCGGCACCATCTATGGTTGAGTTAAGTAAGTTATTTAGCAGAAATCTTCATGAAATGTGTGTAAGATTCCAATCGCATTATTTTATATACTAGGAGATGCTTAAAAAAAAGGTGTCAATTAAAGGAAATATACAACTTCCGAAATTTTGAAAGTGTGGTTATCAATCATTACACATATTTAAACCAGCTTATGGCAGGTTATAACCCCTGCAAATACCCAGATTTCCATATTTTTCCATTATTTTTATTGAGATATCAATGTAATCGTACAATTTGAATGAGTTTAAAATACAAACACATATCATGTATGAGGTGAATACATTAATCGTATGAGTTTGTTCATTCATGGAGCAATAAAAATAATCTGGATTTAATCGATACTAAAAGCTGCACAAATTACAGTTTAAGAGTTTTTTTATTCAAATATTGACGGAATTTGTCAACAGGGATAACAGAATTCAAAAGTGTCAGTGGTATAACGTGGTAAAAGCATGGTATAGAGACCATCAATGATGTGATCTGAACTATGAGAAAACGTATAATAAAAATATAACCATAAATTCAAACCGCACAGGACTCAATCCGGGCAATTTGTACTGATTTATATCACCTTGTCTTCTATATAACCTTTATTTCAGGATATATGGAGGAGAAAATTATACGCTTGACTTATTGTCATTACTTTTTTGACAGAATATTATATTTCTTTTCTCTACCGAAAAAATCATATTATTATGATACATGTTTCCAATAACGCACATTTGAAAACGATATTTTTTTATCATTTAAAGAGCATTTTCACAAAATATAGAAAAATGTACAAACAAGGCGAAGAGAATTTTATGAAAATAAAAAATAATTGATGTTAAAATAAAGAGATTTTATTTACAACATTTTGAGTGTGTCCAAATACTTGTTCACAAAATCTGGATTATCTCCAATTACAGGAGTTATTTTCATATTATTTTTTGATATCTCATCAAAGATGAAGAAGAATATGGAAGTCTGGGCATTTACGGGGCTGACGACCATCATAGGCTTCCATATTCTTCTTCATCTTAGATGAGATGTCAAAAAATAATAAGAGATTTTATATTTTATTTTCTGGCCCTAGATTTAACCCCTAAGATTGATAAGTAATAGTTTTTTAAAGCATCTTTTTATTTGAAGAATACATGGAGTGGTAGCTCATTAAGATTGTCTAGCTTAGCACTGGCATTTTATGGCAGAAAATCAAGTGTATTTTTAAAGCAACTAGGTGTACTGTACTGTAGTTTTTGTAATATAACTCAATTTCCGTGTATTCCAGAAAACTATTCGTGTCTGACTTGTTAAGCATCAGATTCTACGTTATTTATTGTACACAACCCTTTAGTTGGTTTTTCCTAGAAAAAAACCTTTATACATCTATTTTTTATCACACCCCAATATTTCTGGATCACTGTACTCGTATAACTAACATAAAATCTCATAATAAGATGTAACGCAAGCACGAATCTGCGGTGTTTGTATTTCCGATTCAGTGGGTTAGTACAAACAGCCAGCCATACCTGTTTCGGTAACTCAAACATCACGAAGCTCACGCCTGAGTTAACTTTTCAGGAACTACGAAATCACGGTGGACATAATAGATTATCTGAAATTCAGCATTTTGTGACGGTTCTATAATACTGTATCTAGTTTTATAGCGTTGATAGTTCCATTTACAAGCACACGTTAATTTAAGCGATGCATAAACCTACAATCTCGCTTGTTTCTGATTTTCATTTTTTAATCCTAGTGTTTTAAAACACCTTGTTGAGAACTTTTTGTACCTTGTCCATTTACTTTTCACCAGAGAACAGTTTCCATTTCTCGAGATTATACATTAATTATGTAATTTTCGTACTTTCCAATCAAACAAAAAACTCTGAATTGAATGATCGAACCATGTAAACAATGTAACATTTTATACAACTTCAAGAAACTACATATTACTCATCTCTCCTTAGAACCGTAACTGTCTTTTTCTTAGCTCTTCTTCCTTTTTCTATTTATGTATTATACGTATTTTGATCCCTCTGCATCATTTTCAAACACCGAAAATGATGCGGAATGCATTGTGTCACAATAGATTTAGGAGAAAGTGGTATTCACCTAGCAAAACTTAAATTAAAAATGGATAAATATTGCCACAAAGTGACTTCATACTTGACACGTACAAAAACAGTACAAAAACAGAAGTAAGATGGACACTTTCTCGTTTTATTGGTTTAACTTGCTCTTAAGTTAACAACATGTAGTAAATCTAAACTAAAGGTTCTTTGGCCGCCTCTGTAGTGTAATGGTTAGCACGCTCAGCTACCGTTCTGGATATCTCTGGTTCAATTCCCAGGGGGGGTTCAAATAAATATAAGTAATTTATTTATTCTAACATTTATTCAATATTACCTTGGACTAGTTAGTACCTGAAGCAGAGGGCTGATCACTTTTCTTTCGCGTGTTAAAGATCAAGATAGCACTGCGCATGTGTGATGGAATGCATCATTGGGGTGCAAATAAGGGTTTGAATAGTATCATTGTTTGAATAGGTAAATCAAAATTTTAGGTCCTAACGGAAATGATTCCATCTTTGTGGAGGCTGAAATGATCTTCTAGGGATACAAGGTGCCTTAGGGGACCGAAAGGATGGCTGAAAAGTGGTCAATTTATTTTTATTCCTCATCCCCATCTATGAAGAGACTATCAAGCAAATTTTCTTCTTCTGTTGTCAAGAAATTTCGACAGGGGGACTCTAAACCAAAATGATTGGGAACCTGTGATATGGACGATTTCTCCCGGATAAATTTACCGCCAAAGGACCGTCACAGCAGGAGTCTTTTAACAATATGAAGCGTGAAATAAACAATTCACTCGTTGTATTCTGTAGGTTGTTTTAACTGGGCTAATTGTGCGCAGAAAACTCGGCCATTTGCATCACTAACGAACGCAAATCTAGGCCATGTATTAAAAAAATGTACAAAGCTAGAAATTCGTTCATATTCCGTACAGTGTGTGCCGGAATCTCAGATCGAATTTAAAACACTGCGAGTCGATTTCAACACATAAATGTTAAACTATAAACTATAAACTGACCATCACGCCACTTCTCTGCAGGGGTAGGCTGAGAGAATAAATCGTCAAACCAATCTGTCTTTGCAAACCATATTCGTCAATTCTACATTCATGCATCTCCTCATGCGTACCCGCCGATTAAGTCAACTCTTGACCTGACCACTTTTCAAGTATTCGAAATACTTTTTCATGCCAAGTTTTCCTCGGTCTTCCTCTGATTCTATTGCCTTCTATCCTATCTTCTAGCCTATCTTCGTCTCATAAATTTATTTAACCTACCTATCTGTTCCACATTTCCAAACCATCTCAACACACCTTTCTTAATTTTATTGATCATGCTTATCTCTGACTTGTATTTTTACTTTATTTCACCGTTTGAACATCTATAATACATCGTTTTGTTTTGCCGCACATTCGTCTAAAAGATCGCACTTCAACTGTTTCTAGTCTCCATGTTTAATTTTCGTATATTAGAGTTGGGACCAGAAGTTTATTGAATTTTGTATTTATTTTATATTAATAGATTTATATTATCCACTGACACTTCGTGATGGAATTGCATTTTTAATTTATTATTAGATTAAAACCAATATTTTTAGCTTTTCCACTTTTTTATTTGACCAGCGACCGGGTTTCGTCGTTTAACCAGTCTGATGATGTCGGTAACGACGAAACCCGGTCGCTGGTCAAATAAAAAAGTGGAAAAGCTAAAAATATTGGTTTTAATCTAATAATAAAAAAATAAAATAAAAAAATATTTTATATTATTACTGAACCGGAATAAATAAAGCCCGCTAATAACACGATTCTCAAAATAATTTTCCACTCATTGGTCGTTTTGAAAATAAGCCATATTAACGAGCCAAATTGCTTCCCTAAGGCCTTTTGTATGGAAGCGTATTATAATATCAATATCCGAAATTGAAACTCATTTTGATCAATCACTCCAAGTTGTTATATTGAATAATATTACATAATTCAAAGGCTTCCCTGTGATCTAGTCTAGTCAAATTGAACAAAGCTCGTATTTAAAATTTTAGTAACTTATTTCATTAAAATTCAAGGTATTGAAACTTGTAGTCAAATGGAATTCTGTTATTATTTTGTAACAGAGGTTATTTGAAATTCAACTTTATTCATTTGTACAAATTTAACAATATATAATGAAAATATATTTTGATTGTTCCCCAAGAAAATTAATCTATGCATGAATGTTTATACTGTATGGCATTTTTATAATTATGTTCTATCATATTTATTATATTTTGGCTTATTTATTTAGTACATGTTTTAGTTTTTTTTAATCATCATTTATATTGCAGTCACCCAGTGAAATGATGTTTCAACCAGTGTCATGTATTATTTTTATTTACAAACAAAATAATAATAAAAAATAATAATAACAATTAATACAAAATTTCATTGTTTAAATGCGTTTAGTTTTATCATTTTAGAAATTATGACCGCAATTCTTGAATTGAATTCAGAAAAAAGGGTAGATACTTGGGTGGGGAGTTGGATTCCTGCCCGTGTTAAGCTATTTAGAAAGTTCTCCTTCTCTGTTGTAAGCGGACACTGAAAGAACGTATGGTTTGCATCCCCTATATCTTGTCCACATTCGCAATATGGTGATGTAACGCAATTTATCTTATAGAGATGCACAGGCAGTGAGCAGTGCCCAGACCTTAGGCGACATAACATCGAGATGGAAGATCTAGACAAAGATATGTTCCAGTACCATGGTTTGAAAGGGATTGTGACAAGTTTACATATATATTCAACGCTTGCGAGACGTTTTTGTTACGAACTTGTATATTATAAATTATATTATACATAAAACATAAAGTCAGATAATTTTGATCATATTTTTAGTAGATTATCAAAATCTGCTTCTCCGCTTTTGATAATATAACCAATACTAGATTTACTAAAACTTTCTTAGTACCTGTATCTTGGGAAACGAGTATATAACACTCCTTAATAAATAATTACCGTTTGTTATATTTTCTTGGCAGGTAATATTAAATATTTTGACGTAACAACTTCTTGGAAGTTTAATTACGTTCTTAACTGAAAGGATATTATGTTCATTGCTTTCCCATCCAATTATACGTAGGTAGATGAAATATAGGGTAATACAGACGATTATTGGCAGTCTAAGTATTCTGACACTCAAATTAAAATAGGCAGGACATATTGAGAGACAGAACCCCACAACATGGACCCCATTTTTTTACGATGGAGACCTTGGGAGAACAAAAAAAGGTCTCGGAAGACCCTAAAAGAGATGGTCCGATGACAAAGTCGCTGTGGAGAGTAGAAACTGGCTGCAAGCAGCAACCGACTGGAGGAAATGGAAACAAGAGGAAGAGGCCTATATTTGGCAGTGGAGGACAGAGGGCTCATGAAGAAAAAGAAGAAGTATTCTGAATTTATAAATGTAAAATAAAGAGAACATTTTTTAATTAACTAGCAGTACCCGACCACACGTTGCTGTGACTCAGTCTAGTCAAACGAAAAAGAACGAAAATGGAAAACATAATTTTTCATGTGTTTAATTTTACAACGCTTGTTAAGTAATAAAAATATTAAAAATCAATAAAATTACAATGCAACTAAGAATTTTGAAAAAACTTATGTGTCAAAAAAAACTGTTAGCTATAGGCTGCATTTAGTATTGCGTATGTTGCTGCTACATTCAACAGATGGTGCTGCAATTGAGGTAAAAAAATCAAATTAGCATGTTTGACCCATTACAGGTAGAAATACCAGTCAGAGGTAAAAACTGTAAAAAAATATATAAACACGCGCATATTTAAATGCAACGCTGTGTCCAAATTTCAATCAAGAAATCAGTGAATAGCTTTAAGAAATTTCAATATGTATGTGAAATCATTATTTGTATTTAACATTTATTTTTAAAAAATGTGAAAAAGTCAATATGATATTTTAGTTTTTATTTTATGTAAATAATCTTTAGGTTTTTCTCTTAATTTTTTGAATAAACATTCATATAAGTACTACAAATACCGTCAATGTGAATACCTGCCCACATCATTTTAATCTTAAGACTAGCAGTGCGTTAGTCGTCAAGTTGGCAAGTCTGCACGGCGTGCTGTCGTAGTCTGTGCGAGAGATGTGTATTCAAGTTTTCAGACAAAATTTCTTATACTATATTGAATCATGAGTACTACTTGGAAGATATTATTTAAAATTCTACCTTCTTTATAAAATACAATATACCTATATAAACTAAAAATATCGGTTAAGAGACATTTCATTGATTGATTTCTGTGAGCTTGTCCACACACGGAATTTTACCGTCCGGCAGTCCGGTTTTGAAAAATAAAAGCGACTACGACAGTTTAGCGTGATCGAATTTACGCGCAACATGTTCACTCACCGATCAAGAGCACCGATCCGAAGAAAGATGGACAAAAGCACAAGCCAATCATCGTTTTATCACGCTATCACGGCACGCTTAAGTGCCGGACGGTAAAATTCCGTGTAGTGCACAAACGCCCTCTGTGTTGTAACATCTATCAATTTTCCAGTTTAATATGTACTTGGTAAATAATATTAATATTTTTTATGATTGTAACACGTGCTTCAATTAATTCAACTTCTCTTTATTTTCCACTGGAAATATTTTAATTACTTTCAATAATTGGTTGCGTTACCCTGAAGTATACTCTGTAAATTTATACGCCTATAAAAATAAACATTTTCACAAATTTCAAGAATTAATAAAGCTACACCCACTCAAATTTACATAATGAGGTATTAAATTTAAAAATACATTTTTCTCAACAAAAAACTTTCTAAGTGACTAATAAATTTATAATATATTAGAGAAACACATTTTACAGAACGTACCTATATTATTTTCAATTTTCTTAATGTCCTGAAATATCTAGTTATTGATACTATTAATTAATAATTACTGTATATATACAGTATTTTATGATGATATTTTTTGTATCGAAACACGTATAACATAATATTTTCATAATTACCGGTATTTATCGTGTAACTGTACAAGTTCAAAGTAAATTTGTAAACTTTAGTATTTCAAAGGATGAAAATGAACTTCTTTTAATAATTTTAGTATGAAAAATAAAAATGAACATGCAAGGGCAGGCAGAGAGGATACAATGCTATATAAAACACTGTATTTGCGATAATTTGTCGCTTCTTCGGTATTCGTGCATATCCGCACACCCACTCGCCATTTACATATCCCGACTCTTAAGCTCTTTTAATTATTTGAATTACTTGATCATGCCAAGTTTTCCTCGATCTTCCTCTACTTCTATCACCAATCACACTCCTTTCGTTAATTAGTTTTACTATTTTTTCACTCTTTCTATTTCCATACCTAAACCATCTCACCATACCTTTCTTAATTTTATCGATGAGGCTTACTCAGCATAACATTCTTTCCTTATATCACCATTCAAACTATCTTTCATACATTGTTTTGCCGTACATTTGTAAGAGAAATTGCATATCAACTGCCCTTAGTCTATATTCAACCTTCTTTTGTCATCTCCATGCTTCACTTCCATACATTAGGGCTGATAACAGTACTCCGTTGTGCACTGCAAGTTTAGTATGGGGTTGAGAAATATGTAATTTACTTACTTGATTGATTTCACCATCGATAACCCCATATGTATGCAAAGCACGGCATGATCGGGTCTCTCCACGGGAGCGCCACTGATGCAGTAATAACAATCTCCCAAGATCTTTATTCTTAACTGTTGATATTTCTGTAAAAAAAATTAAAATAAATTTATTTATCAATTTTAAAATCAATCACAGATTTTTTGAGTCTACTAAGTTGTATTTTATTAACAAAAACACATAAAAATAATATTTTGACAATTGTTTCGCCTTGTTATATACATTTGTTTGATAATGCCCTAACAAAGCGTTTGATAATGCCCTAACAAGGTGAAACAATTGTCACAATATTAATTTTTTATGTGTTTTTGTTGATAAAATACAACTGAGTAGACTCAAAAAATCTTTGTTTGATTTTAAAATTAATACATAAATTAAAATGGAGTTCTACAAATTAAACGCCAAATCAATAAATAAATAAATAAAGTAAAATAAATATTAATTCTATAGTTAAATTTACGTTTTGCACTAGCATTTCTTGGTGGAACTGCATTTTATACAATATAATACAATAATGTCAAGGTTTTTCTACTCTTGTCGTAGAGCAGCGCGATGGTTTGTTAGTTTATAATTGTCAAAGTTTATATCTCATGAATTTCAAAATGATTACCTCCGCAAGTCTGTCGAATCTGGCAAATAGCTCGTTGAGAATGGCTACCAAATCTTGAGCGGAGTAGGTTGATGATATCGCTGTGAATCCCACAATATCGGCATACAGAATACTGAAACAAATAAAAAAAAATGTCAACACAAACACAAAGTAGTTGATAGGTATTATTATAAGGGTATACGGTGTTTGATTACAATGCCTCGAAACATGTGTCATAACATGGTGCAATAAATTGTGGTGTTTACCAACTTAACGTTAAATTTGAATAAATAAAAATTACCACAAAGTGACTGACGAATCGAATAATAAAATGTTTCATCACCTTAACAAATATTTACAGCATTTTGAGTGTGTCCAAATACTTGTTCACAAAATCTGGATTATCTCCAATTACAGGAGTTATTTTCATATTATTTTTTAACATCTCATCAAAGATGAAGAAGAATATGGAAGTCTGAAGAATATTGGTTCATATATATAGAACTTACAAGAATTTGAGTAGTGTGGTTGTCAATAATGGGTAGAATTGGTGAATGTTACACGTGTGTAAAGTGATAACTTAAACCAACCTATGACGGTCGTCAACCCTGTAAATGCCCAGACTTCCATATTCTTCTTCATCTTTGACGAGATGTTAAAAAATATTTACGGATTAATATGTCTCGAAAAGTTAATCTATTTTAAATATATCCAATGTTAAAAATGTCATGAATGTATGTATTACATGGTATAGACATTTCTACAATAAAATGAAAAAACTTTATTAAATTTAAAAAAAAAACATATTTATTTAATCTCCAAAATTCTCTTAATTAGTTTTCTTTCGTAACAATAATTCTAGTTCGTAACATTTTTTGATATAACTTAATTTTTCATATTGAAAAAAAAAGTATTTTATAAAATATACATTTTATGGTTCTTCTTACTCTTATCGTCATTGAATGGTGCATAGAATATTGCATTATATTGATGCAATGTAATCGTTGATATTATAATGGCAAAGCGATCAGTCCTACACTTCAGATACACGCTAGTCCTTATATAAAAGTGAAATGTCTCTTAAATGTATTTATTTCGACCCAGAAACGGAATCTAAGACCTTTAGCACGGAAGTCAAACGCATAGACACCATAGAATAAAAGCGAAAAATCTAAATTTTAATTAAAATTTAAAAATAAATATTACCAAAGAGGATGGTACAGCCCCTCAATGGACGATAGAAAGATGTTTCGAAGAGAACTAGAGGTTTGACGAGAGAAAATGAAGGTTGTATTTTTATTCCCCCACTTTATATAAATGGAGATTCTGGATTTTTTTTTCTCCCTATTACCGAGAAATTTCGATAAAAGGGCTTCAGCCAAAAAAGATTGAGAACCCGTGTTATGAAATATCCAGTGAATTTCCGATATTTTTTTAATTATAAATTCATATTTTTTTACATTCAATATCAAGTAATGTTCGATGATATTCGTCTCTGAGCTGGTTCAAGTTTTAATATGCTCGTAACAGCGTAATTTTCCTTCGCTTTCAAAATTACTTAAGGGATTATGACATTACTCGTTCAGTCTTTATTCCGATAAAGGATATCTTTGCTTGTTTTTCAGTTATGTCCTTAAGCTAAAAAAACAAACAAATATCCAGTATTTTCTAAAAAGAAAACTTAATTTTTGATAAGGGTTATTAATCTTCGGATAGGCATTTGAAGTGGAGTCCTAAAGGCAATTTTCGTTATCTTTAATCTTGTACATTCTTCACATTTCTTTGCTTATTTTTCCAATTTGTTCAATCAGAATTTATATTACATCCAGTTTGATAAATATTTTTTTATGGAATATTAAGTAACTCACCCTTATACAAAAATTATATTTACTCATATTTATGGTATTTAATAAATCTTTAAGGGTTCTAGCTTACTCAATAATTTTTTTTGGCATAATATTAACCAGTATATTACAAAAAACAGATATTTTATTAGGTACTTTATTTATCTTTTTTATGTGTGAAAAAAAAATGGTTTATATTTAGTGACAATATTTTTAATGTGTTGAAATCCATGCTCACAATGTGGATTTTCTCAACTTAGTTATTATTTTAAATGTTTTTTTTTGCATTTTGACATCTTAACGTAGGTATAATAGATGAAGAAGAATATGGATGTTTCGGTATTTACAATGATAAATAACTTCTAAGTGGACTAACCCAGATTTGTTAACAAAGATTAGGACACACCTAAAATATTATATCAAGAATTGACTTTTCATTGTTATCTGACGTTACGGTCAATACTTTTTTATACATATTTTCACAATTGCTCAGATGAGAATAAATTCGAAAGATACATGGCATTATTACTTTAAGCTTTCAGCGTTGTGGTATTTTATTCCTCTTACTTTGATGATGTAAAAAGGATCAGAGATTATTTAAAATCATTCCGAAAAATTATTTAGTCAATTTGTTTTTAATTGCTTTACATCCGCCTGCATAGTGTATTAGTTAGGTTATTTGGTTCCTGGCTCGACTCCCAGAGGCATAAAAAGAAATAAATTAAACGAGATTTTCACTCGAACCCTGGACCTAGTACCTTGAACCCAAGACTAATTCCGTCAAATACAGTGGTCTTTGCACCTATGGGTATAAATAAGAATCAGAAAAATAATAAACCTTAGAGATTATTTTTATTAAAACATAATTATTGAATCCAGGATAATCTAAATGTATTAATTCAAGAAATAAAAATACTTTGTGTTTTGATCCATTCACATTTTTACTAACCAACTAGTTTCGGCAACAACCTGTTGTCTTCTTCAGGGTTTAATTTATGACTGTCATAAATTAAATTTTATTTTATAATATAAATTTATAAAAATTTAATTTATGATAAGTTACAAATTAAACCCTGAAGAGAGCAACAGGTTGTTGCCGAATCTAGTTGGTTAATAAAAATGTGAGTGGATCAAAACACAAATTATTTTTATTTCTCAAAATAATTTATCAATTTGATCCACAAAGTTAATGCTCTCAATATTCAAAACATAATCTAAATGTATCCGCAACGTTTATATTATCTTTAAAAAATACTTTAAGCCAAAACAGTATTATACTACCTACTAAAAATTTACATTCCGTTTCCTGACACCATTTAAGCTGAAAACTCCATATCAGAATGGTTGCCAACAACCGCAATTTGTAATGTTAACATTAACTTTTATTACTTCAAATTTGTGCTATTCTCTATCTAACTAATTAACTATCACGCTGGTTCCCCGTAGGGGTAAGCACAGAGGATACAAGGTCACTCCACTCTGTCTTTACAAAATAGTTATATTTTTGTTAAATCTTCATACGTATACATATATCTTTTTAAACCCTTATCGGCACCAGATGGTGTATAGAGTACTGCATCATATAAACTCGGTGTTATTTTGATCGTTAACACATAAAATAAATGTGATCAGCCCTCCGTTTCAGGTACCAGTCCATATTGAGTAAATATTAGATTAAAAAATCACTTTATTTTCACTTACTTATTTTTTTACAAAAGTGTTAATAATGTAAGTATATAACCACTCACCGTTTTATACTAATATTATTAAAAAATTGTAAAAAAATAAATAAGTAAAAACGACTAACCACAAAGTAAATGCTTTAAATATTAATAATATTCAGAAAATCACTTTATTTATTTGACCCCCCTCCCCTGGGATTCGAACCCGGGACCTCCAGCATGGTAGCCAAGAGTGCTAACCATTACACTATGGAGGCGGACAAAAAAATTATGTGTTAAAAATGTTACCAAAACATTTTACTCTTTTTATAAAAATTAAAAAATATCAGTTACTTAACCCGAAATTATAAATAAAAGTTTCTAAATAATAACATACTTGTATCTGAGGAATGATACGAATTTTACCCTGAAATTGGGAAAATTGTTGGACCATAAATTCCCCAAGTCACGAACATTATCCGTGTTTTCAGAACATTCCGCACTAAGTCATAAATGGTGAAAGAAAATATACTACCTCTGGCATAACGGGGAAAGCAGGCCACTTATTTAAACTTTATTTTAAAATAAGGTGAGCTTAAATATACAGATCTAAAGGGAAATATCCGCCATTATAATCTAAAACATTTTCAAGCTGCGTTCCCTAAGTTAATATGAGTTAAGCTTGCTTAAGTTAATTTTCTTCCTTAAGTTATGCTTGCTCGAGTTAATTTCCAATATTTGAATTATGTTTTTCCAATTTTCTCTACCTCCGCAGTGTAATGGTTAGCGCATTTGACTACTATGTTGAAGGTTCTAGTATCAATTCCCAGGGGATCAAAATGAAAACCAGCATGTTTGTCTTCATTTTCGTATTTAAAAAAATCATAAAACTAAACGAAAAATTTAAATATATAATTGCGAATCGTCTTTCTAGAAATGTCTTATACAACTAAATATAACAAAAATTACGTAAAGAATGGAAAAATAAAAAATGAACTGAAATTTAATCACTGTATAAGTGTATCAGTTCCAAGATTGATATTCTACAGTAAAGGATTTTCTGGGATATATTCGAAAATATATTATGGTTTTTTGTAAAAATCTCTTGAATTTTAAACTCCATTTTTTAATGACTCATATTTAAAGACAGATATAAAACATATTCGAATTATAGCTTTATAATACGCTTTATTCACAAAATTTTGAGTTTGTCCAAATAATTGTTCACAAATCTTGATTTCCTCCGCTTGGAAGTTATTTTTACATTTATTTTGACACATAAATGATGAAGAATATGAATGTCTGGGTATTTACAGGGCTACTGACCAATCACAGGCTGGTTAAGTGATACATCAAAATAAAAGGCTTTCTGCTAAATAAAAGCTTTCTTAATCCAATACATTGATGGCTGTTGTTCGTTAGATTCGTAAGATTGATCGTATATCTAGGAGTTCCAAAAATTTTAGTAGTTTGATTTTAAATCATGGGTACAATGGATATTGCAGGTGTGAAAAGTGACCACTTTACCAGCCTATGACGGGTCATAATCCATGTAAATACTCATACTTCCATTATCTTCTTCATCTTTGTTTATAAGTCAATAAAAATAAAGTAAACTTTATTTTATTCTGACGGTTACTAATTTTTCCATTTCGATGGATAATAATTATTCTAACCCTTATGAGGACCCAATGGCGCATAGGGCACTACATCGTATAATGCAGTATTATCATTATTTTTAATAACATGAAAACAAGGTGATCAGTCTAATGCTACAGGCACCAGTGGTAGGGTGATAATATATAAATATTTAGAGTAAAAACTCACTAATATTTATTTTGACCCCAACCAGTACGTTATCGAAAACGCCTATCACTACACTATGAAGGCGGACAAAAAACGGATTATTCTAAGTTCGGAATCAACACCCTAACATGTGTTTGTGTGGGTATCAAAGATATTGAATAACCAATTATATAAAATGCGACAAAGCTAGGTAGAATGAAACTGATATTTCAAAATAAAATGGATACTTCACTATGAAGGGCTATGCGTTATGTGAATATGTATGGTACATTATATCGACTGTGAAAATATTTGCCCTGAAAGAAGATTCAGCATAGCCCAGGGGTGAGTGAAATAAAGCCTTCAGTTAACAGTGGAATCCTTTCAGGGCTCGCTTTATTCCACTGCCAACTGATAAACTACACTACTACCACTTGCATTATGCACAGTAGAAGAGTCTAGCTTTATAAAACAGTATTCTAGGTGCATTCATCGCTCTCGTCCTACTATCCTGATAACGTTTTCGTTATAAGATCAAAACACATTGTATTTTTTAGGTATTTATTTATTTCAAAAACATATAACATACATAATTCATGTATACATATAATATTCTCGATGTGTAATTTCAATTTCTCATTTTGGGACATGGGATTAAGGTTAACAAGACAAATAATAAAGTAACATTTTTTTTAAATAACCAAAACCAACACTAATACATGGCAAAATATAAACACAATAAACAGGTATAATAAATAGGCATAAGAGGCATATTTAAAATAAATAAATGAGAAAAACATGAGGTAAGAAAAAAAAGAAAAATGTATGAAGAAATGTAAAAAGAAAAATGCAATTTAATTTTTTTTTTATTAAATTCTCTCCAATAAGGCGGTACTTGTCCCAGCATTTAAAGGGGGTAAACTATATGTATATATATATATGTACATATATATATATATATATATATATATATATATATATAAATATATATATATATATATTTATATATATTTATATATATATATATATATATATATATATATATATATATATATATACATATAAATATATATATATATATATATATATATATATATATATATATATATATATATATATATATATATATATATATATATATATATATATATATATATATATAAATATATATATAAATATGTATATATATATCTATATATATGTATATTTACATCATGTAAATGCAAAATAATCACACAAAGTAAATACCAAATTCATAAATAATATTTATTTTTTATATTTTTCCTATAGTAGGTATAGTTTTTTTATATGTTATATCAATATATATATATATATATATATATATATATATATATATATATATATATATATATATATATATATATATATATATATATATATATATATATATATATTTAGCAGGTAACAGAACCGTCGGGGCACTGTTTTGGGCTGCCTAAGACAAAGACAATTACTCTCAATTGATGGTCGACTGCCTCCGTGGTGTAGTGGTAAGCGTGTTTAACTACCGTGCTGGAGGTCCCGAGTTCGATTCCCAGTGGGGGGGGGGGTGAAAAAAATACGTATTTAAATTGATTTACACATTATATTTATTTAATATTACTCTGGATCAATCCCTGAAGCGCAAGAGTGATCACCTTGCCTGTATGTCATGTTTTTTAAAATGTCATGTATGTAACGATCAAAATGACACTGCGTCAATACGATGCAGTGCCCTATGCATCATCGGGGGCGGATAAGGGTTAGAAGAAGAAAAAGATAGCCAACTGACACGGCGCACGAATAAGAAAATGTCGAAGAACCCACCGGTCAATAAACGTAGTTTGTTTTTTTAAAAAGTAGTCAAAATATGTATATTTTTATTTTAATCCAAAATAACTCAACTTACCCTCAAACAAATATTGTTGATTGATAAAAATAATAAGTTTTAATAATATTTTATTATTTTTAACTAGCCACATTATTCAGAAATTACCGACCTTCAATGAATATAGTTACCGGCCAAACGATTAGTTTAACTCTATTTTTTCGTTTCTTATCGTTGAATTTGATAAATATTGTTTCATATATAATTTTGACGGTATTATGAACACGCTTTCCCGATACGTTTTAATTTAATCTAAAACATTGAATTACCCAGCGTGTTTGTGTTTCGGGCTATTTTATTTGGAGATTTAAAATAATAAAACATAATTACATACAAATTTTCCATTAAAACACTGTTATTATTAAAACCATCGTATTTAAACTATTTATTAATGGTGTTTCCAAATACGTTGTGGCACATTTTATAAAACTAAACTGAATTAAACTGGAACTTTGTTTTTAACCACTTTTAAATTCGTACTTTTTCCAACCGGTTTTGACAAAAAACTTGTCATATCAAGTTGACACACCTACATTAGTAAAACATTGGTTTAAAACTATCATAGGTAAGACTACATGTAGTCAACATCGCACGTTCTGTGATTAATCTCTCTCTTTCTCGTCGTCTTACTTAATCCGTTTTACGGCGCAAACTGTATGGGCGTTTGTCCACTACACTGAATTACACGGAATTTTACCGTCCGGTCAGTTGGCGTTTTAAAACGACGATTGGTTTGGATTGGCTTGTGCTTTTGTCCATCTTTTTTCGGATCGGTGCGTGAACATGTTGCGCGTAAATTCGATCACGCTAAGCTGTCGTATTTTTCAAAACCGGACTGCTGGACGGTCATATTCAGGGTAATGGAAAATTGCCCTATGGGCACTTGTGGACTGCACGGAATTTTACTGTCCGACCTCGGTTTTTTTTTTCAAATAAAAGCAACTATGACAGTTTGTTGTGATCGAGTTCACGCGCACCTTAATCGCGCACCGATCCGGAGAACGACGGACAAGTGCACAAGCCAATCATACGTTTTTTCATGGTAACCGGACTGCTGGACAGTAAATTTCATGTAGTGCACAAGCGCTCTATATCTTCCTGGACATTATTCAGAGCGGCGTGTAGCGAGGCTCCGGTCACGTCTCGGCCTTGGGTTCTCTATCTTCTTCGACCTCTTACCCTTCACCCACTCTACATTTCCTACTACCATCAATTTTCTACCTCCAGGTTGTCCCCATCTCTTCTCGGTACGTGTCCAAAGTACGAGGTACTTTCATGCAAGCTGTAGATCAGTGATCTCCCAACTTTTTTGATCGCGTTCACTTGATAAAAATAATTGAGTAGTCCACTTGCAAACCAAGTTATGTTGAAAAATTATGTGTTTTTAGAAAATGGCTCCAATCGCTATAAATAAAATAAAAAAAAACGTCCATAATTTACATAATCTGCCAAAAGTTAAGTTAGGAATAAAATGGAATAGATAAATCAATACGCTTACAAAACTCGCCATTCTGATCGAAAGTTCACTTTCTAAAACCTCGTAAAAAAGGTCAAATCGGTAGAAGATTAAATATTCTACCGGCTGCTGCCAT
>NW_028281401.1:0-102500 GCF_059751285.1 Brachycentrus maculatus | reverse complement strand
CTGCTTTCTGCAGAGGCAGGCAGAAAGAATAATACGAGAGATTTTACAAATTATTTATGCCTCTATTTAATGATTTGGTGTTTGATTTGTAGAAAGTTTAATTTGTCCGCCTCCGTGGTGTAATGGTAAACGTGCTCGGCTACCGTTCTAGAGGTCTCGGGTTCGATTCCCAGGGAGGTTCGATTCCCAGGGAGGGTCAAATAAATATAAGTGATTTATATTTATTCCATATTACCCTGGACTGGTACCTGAAGCAGAGGGCTGATCACTGATCAGTTAACGATGAAGATTACACTGCGTTTATATGATGCAGTGCCCTATGCACCATTTGGGTGCGGATAAGGGTTTGAATGAAAAAAAACAATATATTGATTTGACGTTTAATTTATAGAACTAGATTTAATATTTAATGTATAAATTGTTGAATCAAACACGGATTTTTTGAGACAAAGTTGTATTTTATTGCTTAAAAAACACACAAAAATTAATTTTGTGACAATTGAGATGGGGAAAAGAAAGAAGACGTTTCTGGAGAGATCATGTGAGAAGAGCGAGTTCGGATCGAGTGGTGAGGGTGGCAGCGGTCAGCAGCATAGGCGGGATCAGACCCCCAGGAAGACCACCTAAACGGTGGAGAGATAGCTGGTCTTCCACGTCCCAGGACCGACCCGAGAATGATAGGACCTAGTCCTAAAAGAAGAAGAAGAAGAAGAAGAAGACAATTGAGATGTGTTATTTTAACAATAAAATACAACTTAGTAGACTCAAAAAATCCGTGTTTGATTTAAAAATTAATGCATTAATTTATGTCTCTACAAAATGCATCACTTCATACATACCCACCGATTATTCTGACTCCTGACTTTTCGAGTTGTTTGTTGTTGAAATTCTATTGGAATTGTTTTGAATTTATTTTGGAATCTCACAGGTAAACTCTTCTTTAGATTAAAATATTTATCACCCTTTAATAGCTTACATTAATATATTCAAAAGTGGTTTGATATTATCACATTATTTGTCAAAGTTAATGACCGCCTCCGTAGTGTAATGGTCAGCACGCTCGGCCACCGGTCCGGAGATCCCGGGTTCGATTCCCTAGGGGGGCAAAATAAATATAAGTGATATTTTCACTGTCATATTTATTCAATATTACCCTGGACTGGTACCTAAAGCGGAGGGCTGATCACCTTTCCTTCATGTGTAAACGATCAAGATAACACTGCGTTTATATGACGCAGTACCCTATGCACCATTGGTTTTATTATATTATTAATGAGAAAAAAATTAATAATACAAACGTAAGACGTAAAAAGATATGATAGAAATGACTTTCATTAATATACGTAAGTTAATAAAATGGAATGGGCAAACATAGAAAGAATTTTATTTTAATATATATTAAATTTATCGAATGGAAAAAATTGTTTTATTACCACTGAATCCCACATATGAAAATTGAATTGAAAACATTTGAAATTAAACTGTGGTCTGATTATAACTAAAATAAATGGCGCAGTTGACTTCTAAGTGTCACTTTAATTCTTCTCGATTTCCGGCGTCGATATAATAACCGGATATGGACGGTTATTACCGGAATCATAAGTATATTAGCTTAATCCCGTTAGCGTTCTACGTACATACGTAAGTACTAAAACCTATCCTTTGAAAACCGAGAAGTACTTTTTAAATTGGCAAACATCCGAAACCGGAACACGCCATGTTGGGAAAGTGCCGGGAGAGGGGGTAATGATCATTGCGAGAAGTAACGTAATATGACCGGAAGTTTAACAATTTGAAATTTTTCAAAACTACCACACTTTGAGAATCGCTGATTTACGGAAACCATTTGTAATAATCGAACCTATCGCCGGGAAGTGTACTTTCAATGCTTTTTGGAAGTGATTTTGTCGTTTGTTTCCTTAAACTTGTTTCCTTAAACTTTACCGGAATTTCCACTTATTTTACTGATGGAAATTTCTGTGAACATAAATTGATATTGGAAATTTTTGGACGGACACTTACACCTACAAAATAAATATTCATAAATAAATATACATAATAAATATAAATAAATATACATAAATCTAGGCTGGTTTAAGTGATCACTTTACACACGTGTAACATTCACCAATTCTACCCATTATTGACAACCACATCACTCAAATTCTTGGAAGTTCTATATATATGTATATGAACCAATTTAGAAACCTTGTTCTTAAACCAGCCTATGACGGTCGTCAGCCCCGTAAATGCCCAGACTTCCATATTCTTCTTCATCTTTGATGGGATGTCAAAAATAATATGAAAATAACTCCTGTAATTGGAGATAATCCAGATTTTGTGAACAAGTATTTGCACACACTCAAAATCTTGTAATATATATATATATATATATATATATATATATATATATATATATATATATATATATATATATATATATATATATATATATATATATATATATATATATATATATATATATATATATATATATATATATATATATATATATATATATATGTTCATATATATATATATATATATATATATATATATATATATATATATATATATATATATATATATATATATATATATATATATATATATATATATATATATATATATATATATATATATATATATATATATATATATATATATATATATATATATATATATTGTTTTTAAATTATTATTTTTACTTAATTTAAAGGAATTACGCGCAAAGCCTATTACAGGCTTGTCTGCAGGTAGGATAGTAAGTATAGGGAAGGTTAATGTGAAAAATACATATCAAATACCCAGACCAGTTGAAAATAAATCTTTCTTGAATTTGATTAATTTTTGTATTTTTAGATTTATTTCAAAATCATTGACCAGGTATTAATATATTTTTTTCCGCCAATGCAAATCAGGATTGGTAATATTTTGAACTGTAATCAACAAAATAGTTATTCAGTATTGTAAAACATAAATTAGAATCCTAATGCATGATCATTTGAAGAAGTGGCATTAAAAAAACAGATTTAAGGGGTAGATTTTCGGAAAATTTATAAATGTGAATATATCTCGAAAACTAAGGCACTTTTACTTGGGTCATATTTTCATTTTTTGGTTTGTCATAAGCTGGCCTAACACGCCTTAAAAAGAATACGTTTGATTATGGGGCATCCCATATACATATGTTTATCCAATGATGCATTGGAAACTGTATCAAAACGTTGAAATGTTAGGTGAATCATACATAGTATAAAAGCAAGGTGATCACTCCTGCTCTTCAGGGACAAGTCCAGGGTTATATGAAGTAAATATATGAGTGCGAATTCACTAATATTTATTTTCACTCCCCCTTGGAATCGAACCCAGGACGTAGCTACAACCTCAACACGCTAACCATTGCACATAGAGGCGGATCAACTACCACAACATTAGTAACCTTAATATTTGTATGTAGATGTCTCAATAGCTACAAATTTTGATGACAAGAATATGTAAGCATTTATACAATATGGGCATATAAAATAAATAAATGTTAATTTTGATATTGTATTTGCATTGTTGCTGGGAACAAAATGAAAACAAAGTGAATGGTGCACTGAAATCAGTTATATCAAATAAAAACCTATCAGCGGAAGCTAAACTGGCAGTGCGCAACGGAGTCCTGGTTCCAACTCCAATGTATGGAAGTGAAACATGGAGTTGGCAAAAGAAGGATGAAAGTAGACTGAATGCAGTCGAAATGCGATCTCTCAGAAGAATGTGCGACTAAACGATGTATGATAGATGTGCGAATAGTGAAATAAGGACGGAATGCAAAGCTTAGATAAGCATTATCGATAAAATTAAGAAAGGTGTGTTGAGATGGTTCGGACATGTAGAACGAATGAGTGAGGAAAGAACGATAAAACAAATTTATGAGGCGAATGTAAGTGGAAAAAAGAGCAGAGGAAGACCGAGAAAAACATGTCACGATCAGGTATGCCAAATACTTGAAAGTGGTCAGGTTAGGAGTCGTAACAATCGGCGAGTATGTATGAGGAGATGCATGAGCATGGAAGAGGCGAAGAATGTTTGCAAAGACAGAGTGGTGTGGCGTTCTATTCTCTCTGCCTACCCCTGCGGGGAAGCGGCGTGATGGTTAGTTAGTTAGTTAGTTTTCATTCTTTTGTTACTGCGAATGGTGTTGAATTGTTAAATTATTTAATAAAAATTTTATAAAGCGTATTTTTTAATATAAAATTCCATTTTCATACAAAGTAATCCAAAACATTAAAAAATTAAAAAAACGTTTTATGTAAAATATTCCATGTAGATACAAGAATTAAAAACGATTTTCCATTAAACAATGACATTATTTGTATAAATATTATTTTTAGCAAAGGTTCTCAAACAATTATATAATATTACTTTTTTAAATATAAAAGCTTAGAGAAATTTACGTTAATTTTACTTAAAAATTTACGTTTGTATTTTAAAAATTTCAAGTATAAATTACCTGGTTATGTTATTGTTCATGTTATTTAAACCCCAAATTCAATAATTAATTTTAAATAATCGCTAAGGCAGTTACTTTGTGGTAAAATCTAACCATTTTTCTTGGTAAATATCACTTTTTCTTTTTAAAAATAGTGATTTTTACCAAGTATAACATGAAATAAATTATTTAAAATGAATATAAAATAGATTTATACTATCCACTGACACTTGGTGATGGAATTGCATTTAAATATATTATTAGATTAAAACCAATATTTTTAGCTTTTCCACTTTATATTTTAATTTGACCGATGTGACCATTTATTTTTATGGACCAGTCTGATGATGTCGGTAACGACGAAACCCAGTCACTGGTCAAATAAAAATAAAGTGGAAAAGCTAAAAATATTGGTTTTAATCTAATAATATATGAATATAAAATATGTTATGTAAATCATTTTTTATTCCTTTATGGAACCATCTTTTTTATTTCATTATTTAGAACTGATTAAAATGCTCGACTGATTTCGACAGAACTATTTTTTAACATAATATTAAATTTAATATTATTCAATCATTAAGGAATATACGAGTAGCTTCTTCTTTTGTTAACACGTGAACACGTTTATAAGATTAAAGTTTTAATTTAAAATCCAAATGTGTAATAATTTGAAATTAGTTATATGATTCATTTTATCATCCTTTATCTAACCATCTTCTTTGCTTCATTATTTGTGACTGATTTCAAATGCTTGGACGTTTTCTACAAAACTATTTTAATATATATGTATATATATTTATATTTATATATATATATATATATATATATATATATATATATATATATATATATATATATATATATATATATATATATATATATATATATATATATATATATATATAAATATATATATATATATATATATATATATATATATATATATATATATATATATATATATATATATATATATATATATATATATATATATATATATATATATATATATATATATATATATATATATATATATATATATATATATATATATATATATATATATATATATATATATATATATATATATATATATATATATATATATATATATATATATATATATATAATATATATATATATATATATATATATATATATATATATATATATATATATATAATTTGACCAGATAGTTTATTTACAACATTTTGAGTGTGTCCAAATACTTGTTCACAAAATCTGGATTATCTCCAATTACAGGAGTTATTTTCATATTATTTTTTGACATATCATCAAAGATGAAGAAGAATATGGAAGTCTGGGCATTTACGGGGCTTACGACCGTCATAGGCTGGTTTAAGTGATCACTTTACACACGTGTAACATTCACCAATTCTACCCATTATTGACAACCACACTACTCAAATTCTTGGAAGTTCTATATATATGAACCAATTTAAATGCCCAGACTAAATGCCGTAAATGCCGTAAATGCCGTAAATGCCGTAAATGCCCAGACTTCCATATTCTTCTTCATCTTTGATGATATGTCAAAAAATAATATGAAAATAACTCCTGTAATTGGAGATAATCCAGATTTTGTGAACAAGTATTTGGACACACTCAAAATGTTGTAAATATATATATATATATATATATATATATATATATATATATATATATATATATATATATATATATATATATATATATATATATATATATATAATCCCTTCCCGCACCCCAACGGTGCATAGGGCACTGCTTCATATAAACGCAGTGTTATCTCGATCGATTACACATGAAGGAAAGGTGATCAGCCCTCCACTTCAGGTACCAGTCCAGTGTAATATTGAATAAATATTAGAGTGAAAAAATCACTTTTATTTATTAAACCCCCCTGGGAATCGAACCCGGGACCTCCAGAACGGTAGGCGAGCATGCTGACCATTACACTATGGAGGCGGAAATATAATATTAAATTAATTATTCCTCAATCTTCCTCTCCTTTTCTTCTGTTATAACTCCACTTTCTAGAATTATAAATCAGCAAAAATACATATATTGATAGAACGCCTATTTTTCATATCATTTCTATAGTAGGAAGAAGTTCGCATTCGCCTGGATGAATTTTAAAGGATTTTCGGCATCCCTTGTAAAACCCTCTTCAAAGACCAACCAGCTAAGCTTCTCAGTGCTCACTCACTGAAAAGTAGCAAATCTATATCACATTCCCGACGGATATTCTATTTCTTAAATCCCTTGTTAGGATTACAAAGAGGTACCTACCTATAATTGTACGAGTAATTTCTACAGGGAAGGATTATTTCAATAATTTTATCTCCAAAAAGTTAATACATATTTTTCATTATTTATTGATCTGGCGTTTAATTTGTAGAACTCTATTTGAATTTATGTATTAATTTTTAAATCAAACACAGATACTTTGAGTCTACTTAGTTGTATATTATTAAACATAAATATATAATATGCATAATTAAAAAAAAACATTTCTATTTTTAAATTATTTTTGTATGTGAAAAAAAGAAAACAAATGAATAAAGAGAATATATTTTGAATACATAGTGAAATATGTAACATTTGAAAATCTACGATTATTTGCCATTTAAAATTTAACAGTCACGCAACATATGTGTCAGATGTTTGAACAAGATAACACACAATAAAAAAAAATAGTTTTTGTTGTAAGGCACTCTCTGTTTTAATAATACAAACAACTATTTATACTGTATAATTAATCCACTGGCATAAAGGAATAATAAATAATTAAAAAATAAAATTAAATACAGATCGCTCACTCCTTTCAACAACGTCATTAATCAAAAATCGTTCATTCACAAATGTGCATGTTTTCGGAATGTCCAGAAAATATACTATATCCCAGCAAAAGTGGCATATTTTTAACCTTATATTTACCCGCTACAGAGCAGAATGTGTTGTTTTTTTGCATTTTGAAGAAACAGATTTTTTTTTCAGATATACTAAACATTTTTCAAATGGAGAAAAAACATTCAGGTTTTATCTTAAATGATCTGCTGCACAGTAAAAAGTTCAATAAGTGGCTTGGTATTTATTTTTAATACTTTTATTGTATTTTAAAACATTAAAAACGATCTCCTGAAAAATCAAGATTTTTGATGTATGACGTTGTTGAAAGGAGTGAGTGATATGTGCATATATATATAAATATATATATATATATATATATATATATATATATATATATATATATATATATATATATATATATATATATATATATATATATATATATATATATATATATATATATATATATATATATATATATATTTATATATATATATATATATATATATATATATATATATATTTTTTTTTTTTTTTTTTTTTTTTTTTTTAATTGTGAGGTAAAATTAATAATTTGTAGTTTTTAATTGATAAATTTAAACATATAAGGAATATGAGTTGGTTTTGTGCTTGTGAATCGAATAAATGAAGAATGAACAGGAAAACCAATTTATGAGATGAAAAAAAAAAACGTAAAAATAAATTGGCAGAATCAAATATTTCGAACAGTTAAAATTGGTCAGATCATGAGTTGAAATCAGCCAGTATATATGAGGAGATGCATGAAAGTTAGTTTTATTTAACATTTTAAATAAAAATATGATTTTTATGAATTGAATATTATTCAGTAGAAATCAAAGGGTTTAAATCATTACTTTAACAAAATAACATCGGTATAATAGATGTAATTTAAGTTTATTTAAGAACTTCATTCAGCGTTTAGTTCAGCTGTGATCCGGACGATCCACTTCCAATTTGATAAATATATATATATATATATATTTAATATTTATATATTCTTATAATATTGTATCATTCGTATGATGCAGCTTTTTAGGGTGATTTTATCATGTCTCGCATTGTATTTCGTATCGGCAAAAAAAACGGTAAGATCCATTTAAGACAGGTCCACTATTTTTTAATGTTTTTTGTCATCTTTAAAACAATTTTGCTTTATAATTTGGACTGAAAAGCTATATAAAAAACCCAAAAAAATAAATTGTTGAAATAATTGATAATTTCTTACTGGAATGATTTCACTGCTCGCTACTGCATATATAAAAAAATAATTATTTATGTATATATATATATATATATATAAATAAATAAATATATATATATATATATATATATATATATAAATATATATATATATATATATATATATATATATATATATATATATATATATATATATATATATATATATATATATATATATATATATATATATATATATATATATATATATATATATATATATATATATATATATATATATTTACATTTTATGTTTCATATAAATGTATTTTTAGCAAAAATTTGTTATGAACTTCAAATCGGGAGTATATGAATGTGACGACGATGATAGTAGAAATTTTATCGATACTTCAAAATTGAAAGCCTTCAGATTCAATGAGACAATTGCTGTATTGGAGGGATATTTTGATTTCAAGAAACCCATAGAAAACTACGTCAGGGTGAGTCACAACACAGATGAAGGTGATAATGCAATTCTGGGTATTTACAGGACTTAAGACCTGTCAATAGGCTCGTTCAAGTGATCATACACCATTTTCTCCATGATTGTAAACCACATTGCCGATGTTTCGAATCTTGAATAAATTAAAAATATTATTAAATTATTTATAATTTCATAATATGTTTATTTTAGACAATGAAAGAATTATTTTCAAAAAAGCACTTGGTTTTTACCGGTTAAGTATTATTAAAACTCGTTTCGGAAGCTCCAAATGCTCCAAATGGAAGCTCAAAAGCTCCAAATGCTACGGGTTTGAATATGAAACCCTTAGATGGAAGCATATGTAACTTACGAAACCAGTCGTAGCAATATAATACTCAAGTGGTTTATTAATTAAATCGAGTGTTTTATTTATAATTTCTACAAAGTGAAAGACTTAAAAAAAAATTACACTTGCAATCACAATATATAAAAAAAAAATGGAACAAAACCAGCTATCAAAGAGTGCGCTATCATAACAAAAAGTTCAATAGATGGCGATGCCATTTCACGGGGGTAGTAGCCTACTTACCTTGTGATTCAGTCATGGGGATAAATGAGAATTATATATTGATACATCGCTCACTCCTTTCAACAACGTCATATATCAAAAAACTTGATTTTCAGGAGATCCCATTCTTGGAGTTAATTACATTCTCTTACTATAAACTTCATAAAATATGATTTAAAAATATGATTTAAAAACTCCCAAATGTTCTTTTTACAATGCATTCCTTAGCAACTCCTAAAAACAACTACGAATGGAAGTTTTGGGTAAGGGAATGTAATTAACTATTATAATGTTTTAGAATTTAATAAACCCTGATGATGACAATGTTCTTATCCAAACCGGTTAGTTAAAGGGTATTCATAATAAAAAAATGGTTTAAACCATGTTGTGTAATTTTATAAAATTCTTTTTTTGAGAAATAAAAGTCTTTGTGTTTTGACCCACTCACATTTTTATTAACCAACTAGGTTCGTCAACAACCTAGTTGGTTAGTTATCTCTTCAGGGTTTAATTTATGACTGTATAATGTTTCTAGTTTTGTTGACTAGTTTCGGCAACAACCCATTGCCCTTAAGAGGGCAATGGGTTATTGCCGAAACTAGTTGGTTAATAAAAATGTGAGGGGATCAAAACACAAAGTATTTTTATTTCTCAAAATAATATATCAATATGATCCACTCAGTTAATGCTTTCAATATTCAAAATATTATGAAATTCTCATTGGTTTTCAGCTGTATGCGGCCGTTGAAAAAATTCTCGGCAACGGTGGAAAGGAAATAATGGCCACTTACGATATAGAAGATTTTTGCAAAGAACTCAAAAACAAAAACCAAAAATCAATGGTCGGACAGTATCTAAGATCGATGAGTTTCCCAGATGAATGTCCTATAAAGGCGGTGAGTTTTTCTTTGTATATATAATAAATTGCATACAATTTCTAAGCCAGGCAAGATCTGAAAAGACCTTGCTAGCTTATAGTTCTTAAAGGAAAACTTGTAAAGGGGAGATCAGACGTCATATCGCCATCGCCAAAAATGCCATGTCTAGCAGGACAAAATTTGGAAAGACCTGGGCGTAAGTAACAGCATCAAGATAAAGCTTGTTGGGAGTTTGCTCCACTCCATTCTCCTCTATGCTGCTGAAACATGGACCAAAGAACAGCAGAATGTAAAAAAAAATTATTAATTTCATATGTGGTGTTGGAGGCGCATGCTCTGAATCCCATGGACAGCTAGACGCACCAACGAGTCTAATCGTCAGGAGTTGCATTTGGATAGCTTGACTCTGGCCAGTGTCTGTACACGACGTGTTTTTTTTTGTTCTTTAAACACATTGTGCGTTGCAAAGAGGATAGCCTGGAACAACTAGTTGTGATCAGTAGCCTGGAGGGGAAGAGAGGGAGAGGAAGATCCACACACGATAGACCGATCAAGTTAAGGCAGCAGCAGGCACCTCAGTGGTCGAAGCACTGCGTGCAGAGCAGACAAGGGATAACTGGAGAAGAGTCATTGCTTCCACAAGGGTCACAACCCTCAGTAATAAGGAGTAAGACGGAGAAGAGAATGTTTTGAAAGTATGCGTCTACAGTAAATGAAATCCTATTTTCAAACACAAGCCACCCAGATTTGTGTATCTGTTGCCTTTTGTATGCTCATGATGCTGTGCTTTTTGCTGATAGTAGAGAAGTTCTGCAGGCGCTGGTGTCAAAAGTATATATAGTGTGCAAGGAATTGTGAATATTCATAAACCCAAAGTCATAGTTTTTGAAAGAGATTAATGCATGTGTAATTGTAATACAGTAGTAAATAGGGGAATATTGGAACCAGTAGATTACTTCGTTTATTTTGAAAATTGAAGAGACTGACTTAACCTCATTTTCTTATAAACGTATCACTCATGTATTATATGCTTGCTAACTTTTTACTTTTTCATCTTTTATGTTTTTTATTTTTTTATTTTTGTTTTGTGATTGTCAAGTATTTTGTATTTTTTGTATTTTTAATTAACACTTTAATTCTAGTTCTACATCTTAAAATATCTATTGTTTTCTTGCCAGCGTCCTTTACTATGACCTAAATTATATTGTTTACCCACACACAGGCCATGCCTTTGTGGGATCTTTTTGTATTTATATTTTATAAATATTTTTTGTATTTGAAGAATTTATAATGAAGAAAAAATAGTGGTTTTTACCAAGTAAAACTTAAATTTATAACTGTAATAGTTTAACTTATCTTCATCGTTTTTTCAGGGCACCTATTACATCGACAATATGATAGCGGACACTAAGCAAATTCCGGTCAACAGTATGATGGTGGGCGTTTACACTCTGACATTTTATTACTCTACCTACAAAATGTCCGGCTCTGGATTGACAGCCATGAGGAAGGATGAAACTCAACTAGGATGTATCTTGTTCGACATATCAGTTGATGAAGTTGATTGATAAAAGCCAGAACTATATGTGCTGCAATAATCTTTATTCACATATATCGTAGTCATACAGGAGAAAGTGACCAAGTGCATTTCTTTCAAGAACGTGATCATTGACTATTTCATCTTACTAGCTAAATATTGCCCTGGAAAAAAACCCAGAGGATTTTAAACTTGAAAGTATAATATACTGATGTTAAAAATGACTAACTGCATTGATGTTTATTTTCCTGCCAAGCAAAAGTGACTTAAATGGTCCTCCAGAACATCTTGCGTTTTGTTAGTTGGTCACTTTCTCCTGTACGACTACGATATGTTTGCATAAATACTCGTTTTATGTAAAATTTCATATTTTATTTCAACAAATTAAAAACGATTTATTTTTCATTGAATAATGATTTTTATATACTTATTATTTTTCGCAAAGGTTCCCAAAATAATAGTATATATATATATATATATATATATATATATATATATATATATATATATATATATATATATATATATATATATATATATATATATATATATATATATATATATATATATATATATATATATATATATATATATATATATATATATATATATATATATATATATATATATATATATATATATATATATATATATATATATATATATATATATATATATATATATATATATATATATATATATATATATATATATATATATATATATATATATATATATATATATATATATATATATATATATATATATATATATATATATATTTACATATATATTTATATATATATATATATATATATATATATATATATATATATATTCTTATATATATTTATATTTATATATATATATATATATATATATATATATATATATATATATATATATATATATATATATATATATATATATATATATATATATACATATTTATATATATATATATATATATATATATATATATATATATATATATATATATATATATATATATATACATATATATATTTAATAAAATATATAAAGTATAAACCTTAATATATCCCTTACTTCTCATATAATCAAATAACAACTATTCAATTTTTTCCACATTGATTTTATTTGACCAGCAACCGGGTTTCGTCGTAACCGACATCATCAGACTGGTGTGAGGCTAGACAAAATGTTATATACACCACAAGGCAGGAGTTGAACACCATGACGAGGAATCCGGGTTGCTGGTCAAATAAAATTCATGTGTAAAAAGTTACATACTTGTTATTTTATTCCTTAAAATGCAGTTTCATGAAGAAATGTCAGTACAAAATAGAAATATATTAAGAATATTATTTATTGTAACTGCAGACAGTTGGCAGAATTCTATATTGAATTAATGGGTAATATATCTAAAATTAAACACGGTTATTGGATTGAATTCTACTTTTATTTACATATGTATGATAGACATTATCAAACACTCAAGGAGTGTTTGTAAATGTCTTAATAAGAGGAAATGCATCACATATTATCATATAAATAAATGTAAAAAATAAAAGTAGAATTCAATCCAATAACCGTGTTTTATTTTGAATATATTACCCAACAATTACGAACATTTACTGAAATATGAAGCTTTTGAAAATCTGCGATTATTTGTCATTTGTAATCAAGCAGTCACGCAAAATATATGTCCGATGTTTGAACACGATAACACACAAAAGAATAAATAGTTTTTATTGTATTGTTCAATCCATGTTTTTTCAATATGAACGACAATTTATACTAGGTTGCAAATCCGTTGGCACAAAAGAAATAAAATATTTTAGAAAAAAAAAAATAAACAAAAAAATAAAAATAAACATATTTTAACATACCAATATATGTTTTTGTATAAATATAAGTTCTTTGCGGTGGTATGGACATGTGAAGCGAATGGATAACGAGAGAATGACTAAGAAAATATATGCGTCGAATGTGAGAGGGAAAACAGAACGAGGACGACCGAAAAATACAAGATTGAACGATCAGATCAATCAGCACCTAAAATCTACCGGTGTCAAAAGTCTACGTAAGAAGTGTGGCGTTCCATCCTCTCTGCCTACCTCTGCGGTGAAACGGCGTGATAAAAGTGGTTGTAGTATATATATATATATATATATATATATATATATATATATATATATATATATATATATATATATATATATATATATATATATATATATATATATATATATATATATATATATATATATATATATATATATATATATATATATATATATATATATATATATATATATATATATATATATATATATATATATATATATATATATATATATATATATATATATATATATATATATATATATATATATATATATATATATATATACACACAATATATATATGCATAGGTATTGGGCATATAGGATGAAGAGAACCCTAACATGTATGTAGTTAACAAGGCAATAGAAATGGATCTTCCTCGAAAGTTATATAGAGGAAGACCAAGGAATTCATGGGTGAAGTAGAAATATAACATGAGTCGAAGGCATGGCCTTGGTGATGTTGTCCAGGACAGAAGGACAAGGAGAGCTGACCCCAGCAGTCAACAAGGACAATAAGCTTGGATGTAGCCAGGAAGAAGAAGAAACTATATTTAAGTTTTTTTCAATCTAACATATGTAGATGGCATTAAACTTACATGTACTGTGTCATGAGATTTATTAACTATATCTAGACGTTTCCAAATTTTGACAAGTGTTAGATATTTATTTCAATCATGCGGTTCAAATAATTCATAATTATTCACTTATAAATTTAAACAATTATGTAATATGAGTTGGTTTTGACTTATGACTCGAATGAATGAAGAAAGAACAGGAAAACCAATTTATGAGATGCATGGAGTTGGAAATAAGCAGTTATAGACCGGAAAAAAATTGGTATGATAAAATATTTCAATTAGTTTAAATTGGTCGAAGGAGTCGAAATAATCAGCGAGAATGTATAAGGAGATACATGAATGAATTGGCGAAGATTGTTTGCAACAGATTGGTATGGCATTTTATTTTCTCTGCCTACCCCTACTGCGAAGCAGCAGTTAGTGAGTTATTTTAAAACCTTAAAAAAAAAACAACTTTGTTTTAACCACTTTTTATTGTTACACTTTTTCCAACCGGTTTCGAAAAGAACTTTGTCATCGTCAAGGTAACATCGACAAGGTACTAATTCTAAAACAATAAAATACTCATAGTTAGGTTATAGTTAATTACCCTTCCCTTACGATACCAAAAACTTCCACGCACTCCGTAAACCATTTGAAAATATGATTTAAAAATGTTATTTGAAAAACAGGAAAAAAAGCTCCTAAATGTTGCTTTTATTGAGCATTGCGCAGCGAATACGTCAACTACAGATGACAACTTGTGAGCTATTGTGAGTTAGTACATAAATCCTGAGGATTACAAGGTTCTCGTCGAAACCGGTTAGAAAAATTGTACCAATAAAAAGTGGTTAAAACAATGTTGTTATATTTTATAAAGTTTATAAAATGTGCTTCAAAGTATCTACGAAAAAATTTTCAAATGAGTTGTTTTTATTTTAATTTTATAATAAAAATATTATTATAATGAATTGAAGAGTGTTCAGTAGTAGTTCAAAGGGTTAAAAACGTATTTACATAATGACATCGGTATAGTTAATATAATATAACTCTTTACAAGAACGTCATTCAGCGTTTAGTTCAGCTGTGATCCGGTGCCAGTTTGATTTATACATATATTTATTTATTCTTATAAAATTGTATCATTCATATGATGCAGCTTTTAAGGGTAATTTTATCATGTCTCGCATTGTATTTCGTTTCGGCAAAAAAAGCGGTAAGATCCATTCAAAACTGGTCCACTATTTTTTTTTTTTATGTCATCTTTATTTATTAAATACCCATAAAGACTTTTTTTAATAGATTTATATTATCCACTAACACTTCGTGATGGAATTACATTTTTAATATATTATTAGATTAAAACCAATATTTTTAGCTTTTCCACTTTATTTTTATTTGACCAGCGACCGGGTTTCGTCGTTACCGACATCCATTATAGACCAGTCTGATGATGTCGGTAACGACAAAACTTTTTTTAATTTAATAAAGTTATCATTTAAGTTTCGCTTTGCTTCTCCAAAAAAGAGACAGCTCTTGTGCTTGGAGAGGAACTTACACTCAAAGTTTATTGTTTTATTTGATTAATGGTAAAATAGTATTTTTCTTTACTTTTATATATTTTTGTAAGATTTACATGGAACGGGCATTATTTTTTTTGTTGAGAACTTTGATATCTTCTAATTTTGTATTTCTTAAGGAAGTTAATTGAAGTATTTCATGAGCTCATTGATTCCTTTAAACATCATAAAAATTAAAATTATCATTCGATCAATTAATTTTTCTAACCTAATTCATTTATTTTAAAAAGAAATATCGATAATTAAGCATTAAAATTTTTAAAAAATCTCATTTTTATTTACAGTTTTGTTACCTCTCTTATATACAATGTAAATTATTTATTATTATAACTCTTTTTCAGTAACTTTGCAGTAATTTCAATTTGTTTTAAACTTTTAATTTGACCAAGTAAAAATCACTTTTTATCACATAATTTTATTTTGTAACATGTTTCGATACGCTAAAAATTTCAAAAACCATTTTTTAGTTGTACTTTGGCTCAAATAATATAGGATAAATATTTTTCTTTAATTTTTCATCCACCCTTTTCAAGGATCTTCAGACAAATATATATGTAATTAAATTGTCACTGTTTTAAAATCACGATAAATATTTTAATATAACTTAATTATAATGTCTACCGATTTCAAAGGTAACCGTTTCTTTATCAAGACTGATTTATCAGTATATATATATATATATATATATATATATATATATATATATATATATATATATATATATATATATATATATATATATATATATATATATATATATATATATATATATATATATATATATATATATATATATATATATATATATATATATATATATATATATATATATATATATATATATATATATATATATATATATATATATATATATATATATATATATATATATATATATATATATATATATATATATATATATATATATATATATATATATATATATAAATATATAAATATATATATATATATATATATATATATATATATATATATATATATATATATATATATATATATATATATATATATATATAAATACATATATATATATATATATATATATATATATATATATATATAAATATATATATATATATATACATATATAAATAAATATAAATTTGTACAAGTTAACATTTCATATAACTGTATTTTTAGCAAAAATTCATTATGAACTACAAATCAGGAGTAACTGTATGTGATGATGATGATAGTAGAAGTTTAATCGATACATCGAAATTAAGAACCTTCAGATACAATGAGACAATCGCTGTATTGGAGGGAGAATTTGAATTCAAGAAACCCATAGAAAACAACGTCAGGGTAAGTCACAACATAGATAATAATTTAAGAAAATAATAATAATAATTTAAACAAAAAAATAATTTGAGTATGGGTAATTACAGGACTTAAGACCTGTCATAGGCTCGTTCAAGTGGTCTTTCACCATTCTACTCATGATTGACAACCCAATGCAGATGTTTCGAATCATGAATATATTTATTTATTTATAGTTTTCACAATATGTAATGCAGTGCAATTAAGAAATTATATTTTGAACTTTGAACTTTGAACATTGTGGATCATAGTGTTATATTATATCAAAAATAAACCCTGAAGAGGGCAACAGGTTGTTGCCGAAACTAGTTGGTTGTTAATAAAAATGTGAATGGATCAAAGAACAGGGTGTTTTTATTTCTCAAAATAATAAAAAAAAAAAAATTTTAAACACTTTGTTTTTACCAGTTAAGTATAATATTATAATGACTAGTTAAGGAAGCTCCAGATGCTTCTATCTACGGGTTCGAATATAAAACCCTTAGATGGAAGCAAATGTAACTTACGAAACTAGTCGTCGCAATACAATAGGTACTAAAGTGGTAAAAAAACAATTGAAATATTTATAATTTAATCATATCATACCACAACGTGAATGACTGAACAAAAATTTACAAAGCAAAGACAATATAAAAAATCTACAAAATAAAAACATCACCAAATGCTTTGCAAGAGAGGATCTCTCAAGAAGCCTAGATGCTTCTGTATCAGATCCGAGAATGCGGTGGGACGACATTCCATTAAATGCCCAGACTTCCATATTTTTCTTCATCTTTGATGAGATGTCAAAAAATAATATATAAATAACTCCTTTAATTGGAGATAATCTAGATTTGGTGAACAAGTATTTGGACACACTCAAAATGTTGTAAACAAATTATCTGGTCAAATTATGAGCTTTATTAGTTAAAATGAAAATGATATTTTCTGGCGTTTCTCATGTGTGTGATTATAATCCAGGATTCGGACCTCGCATACTAATATAACAGTTTCTGCTTAGTAAACAGCTTCTTTACATCTCACCAATATATGTCTCTAGTGAAGTTCTAGTGATTCAAGAACAAGGTTTCTAAATTGGTTCATCATATTTATTTAGAACTTCCAAGAATTTGAGTAGTGTGGTTGTCAATAATGGGTAGAATTGGTGATTGTTACACGTGTGTAAAGTGATCACTAAACCAGCTTATGATGGTCGTCAGCCCCGTAAATGCTAGACTTCCATATTCTACTTCATCTTTAATGAGTTGTCAGAAAATAATATGAATTATCATTACTTTTCAGCTGTATGCAGCTGTTGAAAAAATTCTGAAAAACGGTGGAAAGGAATTAATGTTCACTTACGATATGGAAGACTTTTGCAAAGAACTCAAAAACAGAAACCAAAACTCAATGGTCGGACAGTATCTAAGATCGATGAGTTTCCCAGATGAATGTCCTATAAAGGCGGTGAGTTTTTCTTTGTGTATATAATAAATTATGCAAGATCTCGAAAGACCTTACTAGTTTATAGCTAACTAGCAAAGGAGATATCAGAAGTCGTATTGCCATCGCCAAAATTGCCATGTCTAAGCTAGACAAATTTCGGTGATCGGACAGTATCTGAGATCGATGAGTTTCTCAGCGGAATGTCTTATAAAGGCGGTAAGTTTTGCTTTGTGTATATAATAAATTATGCAAGATCTCGAAAGACCTTACTAGTTTATAGCTAACTAGCAAAGGTAATATCAGAATTCGTATTGCCATCGCCAAAAGTGCCATGTCTAAGCTAGACAAATTTTGGAAATTTCTTGAATTTTTTCCGCATATATGTACTTTATGGCACATTTTATAAACTTCTTAAAATTAATTAACGTTGTTTTTGCCACTTTTTTAAAAATACAATTTAACCTACCGGTTTCGACAATACCTTGTATGACATGGTGATGCATAAAGTTTATTTTATATCAAAAACATTAAAATACTCTTACCAAAAAACTTCCACCCACTCCATAAATATCCTAAATGTTATTTTAATTAAATAATAATAATAACATCAAGGATATTTAATGTATTGGAGTATTTGATGTTTGTAATATTTTTGATTTAAAATAATGCTTAAAGGTGATAAGGTATTATCGAAACCGGTAGGTTAAATTGTATTTAAAAAGTGGCGAACACAAAGTTAATTAATTTTATAAATTTTTGGAAAGACAGGGTTGTGAGTAACAGCACCAAGATAAAGCTTGTCAGGAGTTTGGTCAACTCCATTTTCCTCTATGCTGCGTAAACATGGACCGAAAAGCAGCAGAAAGTATAAAAATTGATTCATTTCATATGTGGTGTTGGAGGCGCATGCTCTGAATCTGAATCTGTAATATTGAATAAATATTACAGTGAAAAAATCACTAATATTTCTTTTACCCCCCTTGGGAATCGAACCCGGGACCTCCAGAACGGTAGCCGAGCGTGCTGACCATTACGCTACGGAGGCAGACAAAAAATGCCTTAATACTTACTTTAAGGAAAGTGATTTGTAGATGAATATTGAAAAATCTTTAGTCACAGTTTTTTGAAGAGATGAATATTTGGATCTGGGTGTGAATTAGTAATTTACACTCAAATTGTGACTTTGTATATGTATATATCTCGTTAAAACTTTCATTTTTTTAGTAGATTCGGCAGTCACTTTGTTGTAAAAATGTACACATTTTTAATTTATGTTTTACTTGGTAAATACCAGTTTTTCTAAAAATGTATTGTAATACGTGTTTCAATACATTCCGCATAATTTTTGTTGCATTTTGATTAATTCTGTATCAAACGGTGTTTGAAAATAATGCGGAATGCGTTGAAACACGTGTCACAATAGGTTTTTGGGAAATAGTGGTATTTACCAAACAGAACTTAAATAAAAAAATATTTTCACAACATTTTGAGTGTGTCCTTATACTTATAGACAAATCTGGATTATCTCCAATTAAAGGAGTTATTTTTCATATTATTTTATGAAATATCATCAAAGATGAAAAAGAATATGGAAGTCTGGGCACAACAAAAAGCTTCTTTTCGTCTCACCAATAGATGTCTCTAGGGAAGTTCTAGTGATTCAAGAACAATGTTTCGAAATTGATTTCACTTAAAGCAGCATATGACGGTCGTAAGCCCTGTAAATGCCCAAACTTACATATTCTTCTTCATCTTTGATGAGATGTCAAAAAATTATAAGCAACTTGTTAGAACAGTGGTTCCCAAACTTTTTTGGTCCACAAACCTCTTTTTATAATCAAAATTTGCCCACGGACTCTGGACGAAAACCTATTGACTATACTGTACCTGCTACAAAGTCAGTATACACCATTCGACAACCGTTGATTCAATAAACGTCCTCTTGTGCTGAAATTGGAAAATAGTCCATAGGATATGTTTCGAAACGCCTATTTTCCTATTTCTGTGCGTTTGGTGTATTACTTACATATCTGCATCGTTTTTTTCAGGGCACCTATTACATCGACAACATGAAAGCGGACACCAAGCAAATTCCTATCAACAGTATGATGGTTGCCGTTTACACTCTGACATTCACTTACTCTACCTACAAAATATCCGGCTCTGGGTTGACAGCCACGAGGACGGATGAAACTAAACTCGGATGTATCTACTTCGACATATCCATTGATGAAGCTGATTAAGATAACTATATGTACTGCAATAAAATTTTCACATTTATATACATATATATATATATATATACAATATATATATATATATATATATATATATATATATATATATATATATATATATATATATATATATATATATATATATATATATATATGTATTTATTATATGCCAACGTTATCCCGCAAAGGCTGGCTTTTAGTTAATAAAAGATTTTACAAAATTTAAAAAATATTTTTATTGAAAGAATAAGGGAAAATGTTGAAAAATGTGGAATATGTGTAAAATCACGATTATTTTTTTATGTTTTTTTCTGGTACTTAGTGGAACTTTTGTTAAGATTTTAATTTTTCATGTAGCAAATATCCATCCATGAGGATGACAAGTTGCTTGTCAAAACCTGTCTGAAAAAAGCACCTAAATAAATGTGGTTAAAAGCGATGTTGGAGTTTTATTTTATAAAAGATTATTATTAAATACTAATATTTATTTTCAAATAATATTTTTTTTAAATAGTCCGCCTCTGTAGTGTAATGGTCAGGTCACGCTCGACTACCGTTCTGCGGATCCCGGGTTCGATTCCCAGGGGGGGTTAATAAATAAAAGTGATATTTTAACTCTAATATATATGCAACTCCTGGACTGCTACCTGTAGCGGAGGGCTGTGTTAACGATCAAGACAACACTGCGTTTATATGATGCAGTGCCCTATGCACCATTGGGGTTCCGATAAGGGTTTAAAGATGAAGAAAGAAGAATACTTATTAGCAACATTTTGAGTGTGTCCAAATACTTGTTCACAAATCTGTATTATCTCCAATTAAAGCAGGTATTTATAATATTATTTCTTTTACATCTCAACATAGACTTAAATGTAAACTTACATAAATGTCCAGACTTCGACAGAGGGTGACGTGACAAACTACTAAACTTGTAAGTGCGCCGCGGGCTAAAAAAGATTGGGAACCCCTGCATTATAACATGGAGAAGAGATGCTGAGAAAGTACAGACTTCAAGTAAATTATAAAGTAAAGCATACATTAAAAATAGTCTAACAAGATAATTTCGGGAAAAGCCTGAAACGACATTCCCCGGTGACTGCGTTACCTCGTTCTGGCCCACGATACATTACGTGACACTTGTGGGAGGGCTACTCAAACTGTAGCAAAGTGCCTAGCCGGTAGAAAAGTTCGCTTCACCCTGTACCTTCCTGTTCCCTTGGTGAAAACTTTTCGCATTTCTACCAACGAAAATATTTAGTTAGGATCACTATCTATCTAGGATCCTCAAACTAAGTGCTGGTTTCAAATACTTGTAATTAATTCATAAATACAAGAGTTTCTCAAAGTTGTATGTACTTTATGTTGTTTGCATTGCCTATCTTCAGATTGTTGAATGTATTTCAAGGTAAAGTTATTAAAATAAGAAAATGTGGAGAAGAGGTTTCTCTAAGTAAACTTAGTTAGTTAAATTTTGAATCGTTTGAGAATAAATAATTATTATTACATTAATTGATTCGGCAGTCACTTTGTGGTGATATCGATCCATTTAAGATAAGTTGTGCTTGGAAAATACCAATTCATGGTATTTAAATCAAACAACCTGAATAAGAAGTTCTCTAAGTAAACTTATTTAGTTGAATACTGACTCATTGAGAATAAATAACACTGGCCAACAATGATTGTGTAACTGAAAATTTGATATCTGATTTGGACTAAGTTAATCGTACTTATTCAAAGTTTATATGGTGACAAGCTTGTATGACGTCAAGTTTTGATGATACAGTCATATTATTGTTTGTATGGACCCCATACGTTGAAACCGTAATAGTGGTTGGTATCAGACGTGTTTTAGTCTAAGGTCTAAGGGTTGAAAAAAGTATAGATTATTATGGAGCAACAGTGAAAATATATAAACTTATTAATATAAAATACGATAGCATTGTATGTTTATATATAATATAATATTAAAACCCTTATCCGCACCCAATGGTGCATAGGGCACTGCGTCATATAAACGCAGTGTTATCTTGATCGTTTACACAAGAAGGAAAGGTGATCAGCCCTCCGCTTCAGATATATATTTATACATAAATAAAAAAGATAAACTTAAGTCAATGTCAGAATTAAAAATATCCAAAACTATAAAATCTGATGTGCTACATTGTTTTCATTTTTTAATTCAGTTGTGTGTTTGACAATAATGGGTAGAATTGGTGAATGTTACACGTGTGTAAAAGGATCACTTTTACCAGCCTATGACAGTCGTCAGTCCCGTAAATTCCCAGATTTCTATACCCTTCTTCATCTTCGAAGAAAATAATAAAATAAAAAATAATATTGCAAGGAGTAGTATGAAAACTAAATAAAACTAAATTCTTTTATAAAGGAATTTTCAAAAACTCATTTTTAACTATATTTTAATATTAAATTAAGTGGTGTGTTTTATTTAGAAAAAATGACAAGACGAATAATATTTTATTTATTGTTTCGGCATTAACTTTGTGGTAAGACATGTTACAATGATTAAAGAAAACACTTCGTTTTTTACCACTTGAGTTTTATTATAGACTACATGTTTCAGAAGTTAAACTTCCATCATTCAGGTCTGTATAATAACTAAAATATAAAATATAAAATTGTTCTTTAAATAAGGAGAGGGGAAAGTAAGGGGAAGGGGTTAGTCAAGGGACGGAGTTTGAAAACAAAGGAAAAATGGAAAGCAAAGGTGAAGAATTTTGAAACAATATATTATTTAATAAATTATTATTACAATTTAGGTTTTTTTGGATTTCTAAATTTTCAAGATAATTCATAATTTGGCCTTTATATGGAACAAGGTGTAATAATTTTAATTTATGATAGTGAAATGGGTGATTAGTATCTATTATGTGATTTGCAAATTCCGAAAAATAATTACTAACTAGACCGCTATGATGTTCTTTAAATCTAATCTTTAAATTTCTCGCAGTTTGGCCAGTATATTTTTTATCACAGTCTCCACACGAAATTTCATAAAATTTCATAAATTTCATACCTTTGCTTTCCATTTTTCATTTGTTTTCAAACTCCGTCCCTTGACTAACCCCTTCACCTTACTTTCCCCTCTCCTTATTTTATAGAACAATTTTATATTTTAGTCATTATACAGACCTGAATGATGGAAGTTTTACTTCTGAAACATGTAGTCTGTAATAAAACTCAAGTGGTAAAAAACAAGTGTTTTCTTTAATCATTAGACGAATAATACAAACAAACCAGCTATGTGACAAATTTTGATTGATATAAGATATTGAATCCATTGTGTCTATTGTATTGTTTTTTCTTTTGAATTATTTAGGGATCTACCTCATTTATTTAATAATTATTTATTATGTACTATACATATCTATTGTCATTTTTAAGACATGTAAACTAAATATGCTATAAATCTTTGTACTTAATAGGCAAGGAGAATTTTCAAATGCAACATATAAAATTTTTCAATATTATTTATATTTAGAATACAGTGCATGTTTAACCTCGACTCGTAAAGCATGTGTGTGCATGTAACGCACCTTCAGTGCATGATGGTCTTCGGGTAGACCAAAAATCGCATATGTTAAACATACTTGAAAGTGGTCAGGTTAGGAGTCGTAACAATCGGCGGGTATGTATGAGGAGATGCATGAACGTAGAAGAGGCGAAGAATGTTTGCAAAGACAGAGTGGTGTGGCGTTCTATTCTCTCTGCCTACCCCTGCGGGGAAGCGGCGTGATGAGTAGTTAGTTAGTTTAGTTTTTAAACATTTTGTGTAGTTTTAAGTGTGTAAATGATGCTATGGTGGTGAAAGGTGGTATTGTTTGCATGCCGTGGTAGTGATTGTCCTGACGAAGAGACGGGTACGTCTTGAAACCGGTAGACTTAAAAAATCTCGGTGAATGACTTTATACCAATATTATTAACATTTTTGTATACAAATAAATAAGAACAAATAATAAATATTTTTAAAAATATATAATAATGAAGATAAGATGTTAACATGAAAACAAATTTGAAAAAAATCAATGAAGAGAATGTAGACTATTTTATTGAAAGTTGAGAAGCGCTGGTGGCTAAAAAAATGTATTTACGTGATCCGATCGACTTTTCCCTTGAGAGCAAGTCCGCCACGTTATAAAGTCGAGGTTATCTAGCATTGTTGACTTTATTTACGTCGTGTGTAGTCGTTGGAGCACCTAGACGGCAAGTCTAGCCTGCGTGATAGCGTACTTACATATCGTAGTCGTACAGGAGAAAGTGACCAACTAACAGAACGTAAAATGTTCAGGAGGGCCATTTAAGTCACTTTTGCTTGGCAAAAATATAAACATCAATGCAGTTAGTCATTTTTAACAAGTCAAAATATTATTCTTCCAAGTTTAAATTTTCTTTTTAATTTTTCAGGGCAATAAAAGCTAGTAAGATATTAAATAGTCAATAATCACGTTTTTGTACGAAATGCACTTGGTCACTTTCTCTTGTATGACTACGATATGTATGTAACAACTTTGACAGTCAACTGACTTGTATCCCAAATGTTAAAGCTCGCTTAACCTTCTAGCAAGCGCATTGAGAAATTTCCCTTGAGCGGGCGCGTGTCATAAATTTTATGTAATTAAATAATACCTTTTGACATTCTACCAACTTATGAGATTACAAATATAATGCTTTAATGCTTTTAAATATGCTTCTTATGCCTATTAACTACACCTGTTTATTGTTTTATATTTTGCCATGTATAAGTTTTGGTAATTTAAAAAAAAAATGTAACTTTATTATTTGTGTTCCACTCTTGATAACCTTAATTCCATGTCCCAAAATGAGAAATAGAAATTACTCATCGGGAATATTAGAAATATCGCTCACTCCTTTCGAGAACGTCATAAATCAAAAATCGTCAATTTTTAGTAGTGCATGTTTTCGGAATGCCCAGAAAATGTACTAAATCCCAGCAAAAGCGCCATATTTTTAGCTTGATATTTGCTCGCTACAGGGCAGAAAGTGTTGTTTTTGCATTTTGAAGAAAAGGTATTGTTTAATTATTTTTAAATAAACCTATTATTTTTCAAATTGAGAAAAACCTTCAGGTTTTACCTCAAATGATCTGTTGCACAGTAAAAATTTCAATAAGTGTCTTGATATTTATTTTTAATACATTGTATTATATTTTTAAACTTTAAAAACGTTCTTCTGAAAAATCAAGTTTTTTGATTTATGACGTTCTTGAAAGGAGTGAGCGATATGACTTATGTATGTAAAATGTTTTGAAAAATAAATATATAAAAAATAAATAAAATTTTCTGTATGTAAATTGGGTTTTCTTTATATAAATGTTATGAAATTGCTGTTATGTAATAAAAAATGATAAATTTACTTTAAAAAATTGTGTACATTTATTTTTTCCAATTCATTTGTTTGTTCCTCTCTTCAGTTGGTCTGACATGATTTCCTGAAACACGTCTAAAATAAATTAAAAATAAACATTTAGCTATTAAGGAAACGAATTAAATGAAAAATAAACAGGAAAATTAGTTTATTTCCATATCAATTACACTTTAAGTAGCGATTTTTTAAATTTTCGCTCAACGGAAATATCCAAATTTCAATAAAAAACAAAAACTTTTTAGCACACTAGGTAGGTACGTGTAAAGTTTAGAGAGACACTGATCCTCGAATAGCTCGGAGAATGAAATAATAAGTACTTATGTAGTTTTTTTCCACATGAATTTTATTTTAAAATTAAAACAACATTTATCAGATAATTTAATTAGTTTTGAAGCTAACCAGTAGACATTATATTAAAATATTTTTAGTGATATAACAAAGTTACATTTTAATTATAAAATGGAAAATCACAAAGTTTAGTGCTTCAAATATAAATTATATGAATTTTATTTGACCAGCAATCGGGTTTCGTCGGAACCGACATCCAGTCTGACGATGTCGGTTACGATGAAACCCGGTTGCTTGCCAAATAAAATTCATGTGGAAAGTTATTAGATTATACTTTAAAATGCAGTTCCACCATGAAATACAAGTTCAAAACTTAAACCATACGATCTTCCTTGTTCTCTGTTTTCGAAGATGGTTTTCCAATATTCCTGTGTTCTCTTCGATGGTATTTTCCGAAATATTTACTAAAGATTTTATTAAATAATAAGTTGCTATTTTATTATTTAATAAAATAGTTAAAATATTAATTTCATGTAAAAATAAAGTTTATTTATGTTTCAACTGCTTCGATAGCGGTGTCGAATGTGAGACAGCCGAGTCTAGTATTTTGGGTGCTAGATAAAAGTCCACTTCCAATGACATAATTGAAAAATGTAAAAGTAATCGAGTATTTTCCTTCCATAAAACTGTTGATGGGAATAAGCTTGGTGTCAGCAACCATATTGTCTATGAAGTAAGTTCCCTAAAAACAGGCCAAAAACATATCCTTGTTACATCACAATCAATAATCATATGTGAAGGTCCCGACAAAAACATCAGGAATCCTAGCTTGTAAAATTGTTACATTTTGGTGCGATTTAATGATTCCATTTTTTTTTTATGTTTTCCGCAGATACTTTGTGGCACATTCTATAAACTTTATAAAATTAAATACCTTAGTTTTAACCACTTTTCCATTAATACAATTTAACCTACCGGTTTCGACAAGAACCTTGTCATCATAAGGGTTTAGGATTTTCACGGAGTGTGTGGAATTTTTCGGTGAGAGTATTTTAATATTTTTGAATTAAAATAAACCCTGATGATGCAAGGTTCTTGTCGAAACTGGTAGGTTATATTGTATTAATAAAAAGAGGTTAAAACTAAGTTATTTAATTTTATAAAATTTCATATTTACTTAGTACATGATTGGTCACGTTTTGTCGCAACTTTTATTAACCTTTCCAGAAGTATGGTCGTATATGGTTGGAGTATGTCAAAATTGCCGATGTTGCAATAAATCATGTTTACTGGTGTAAATGTTTTTTTTAATTCAATAAAATATGTTGCTTGTAGCATCGACTATGATATAAATTATTGAAAAGTAGAAAAAAACATTTTTAGGAAAAACTCACTCAGAACACGTTAAGATTTCGATAAAATACAGAACAGATTTGCATTTAAAGTATTAATTAATTTTTAAAAAATCATTTGAATAAAATCAAATGAATTAAATTATAATCACTGAGAAAATAAATTCCTCAAAAAATTTTAATTATGGGTTTTTAATAGTTATATTTATTTAAATATATCACCCACAAGTACGAAATATAAAAGAATATTATAAAAATATAAAGTTGGGACTCTCCTTAATACACATTTGTGTTATGTGCTTTACGTTAAAGATCCGTTTCCTGTGAGCTCGCTGGCAAAGTGGTATAAGTAAATTTATGACAAAACTTTGTACCAATGACGTGTCGCCGAAGGATTTATTTCCCTGGCGTACAAAGTTAAAGGTCTAATGTGACATGATCTACCTCAAACTATTACAATAGACATTGATGAATTACAAATGGAGATAGGTAAACAAATTTAGTGAGTCACAAAATTCTTGTAACTTGGATGGATAAAAATTCTTGCGAAAAAAATTAATGCCCATTACATATGAATCTTGAAAAAAAAGACAATTATACCATTCATTATATAAAACATTAAACCTTGAGTGTAAGTCCCTCTCCAAGCACAAGAGCTCTGTCTCTCTTTTTTGGAGAGGCACAGCGAATTTAAAACTATAAGTTTGCCATACGTATAAATGTTTAGAAATTGTATTATGTTGTACTTAAAAATGTAACTATATTAATAAAATAAATTTTTAAAAACTCAATTTACTGCACCATTCACTCTGTTCCCAACAAACACTCTCCTTTCTATATCATTATCAATCTTTACATCCCTAGAAAACATATTTCTTAAATATGGTTATATGGACAAAAAATCGTTATTTTGCCAACTTCGTGCTTCTGTTTCATACATTAGGTTTGGAACTGGACTCCATCGTGCACTGCCAATTTAGCTTTTGCTGAAGGTTTAATATTTGCTAGAACTGATTTCATTTTACTATTTACTCTGTTTCTATCATGTCAATATCTTCATCAATCCTTCCATCCCAAGAAAACATACTTCCCTAATATATGACATATTTTTTTTAATGAAACACCTCATTTTCCATGAAATCATAATAACAGTGCATATTAATCATTCGAGTTGCCCACTTACGAGTACAAGAGATATATCAGGTAAATATTTAGCACGCTAATAAATAATAGTATTACAGCAAGGCAATTACTAGCTCTATTACCGGTTGTAAGGGGCAATTTGTAAAATTTATGGTCCTCCAGTAATATCCGACTTTTGAATCAGGATTATTTCTGTTACGCAGTTCTGCACACATATCCTTTACGTCGTATGTGGCCATTATTTCCTTGTTTCCGGTTGGAAGGATTCTCTCTATCAACCATGAAATCTGAAAGAAAAAAACATACATTAGTCAAAATTATTGGCAAGATTTCGAGAGTGCCTAGATAATACTTCACGAATCTGTGATTTTAATCATTTGGAGTTCTTTTTTGCTTGTCAAAAAAAAAATCAACTTATTTGGAAACAGATTTGTATATATATACATACATATATATATATATATATATATATATATATATATATATATATATATATATATATATATATATATATATTTATATATACATATATATATATATATATATATATATATATATATATATATATATATATATATATATATATATATATATATATATATATATATATATATATATATATATATATATATATATATATATATATATATATATATATATATATATATATATATATATATATATATATATATATATATATATATATATATATATATATATATATATATATATATATATATATATATATATATATATATATATATATATATATATATATATATAAATATACATATATTTATATATATATATATATAGATATATATTTTTTTTTTATTTTTTTTTTTATTTTTTTTTACAAAAATACATTTTTGAAATACAAAATAGGTAAATATACAGAACATCTTATATATAACGTTTCTACCTCTCTAATAAAGTAGATGTATATATATATATATATATATATATATATATATATATATATATATATATATATATATATATACTTATATATATACATATATATATAAATATATATATATATATATATATATATATATATATATATATATATATATATATATATATATATATATATATATATATATATATATATATATATATATATATATATATATATATATATATATATATATATATATATATATATATATATATATATATATATATATATATATATATATATATATATATATATATATATATATATATATATATATATATATATATATATATATATATATATATATATATATATATATATATATATATATATATATATATATATATATATATATATATATATATATATATATATATATATATATATATATATATATATATATATATATATATATATATATATATATATATATATATATATATATATATATATATATATATATATATATATATATATATATATATATATATATATATATATATATAAATTAACTCAAAAGTGGTCTCATACAAATGTATTTTTATAAAAATAATGTTTTTTCGCAAACTAAATGCCGAATAACATAATGTACGATTTCGATCATTACTCTTTCTTTAAACACGTCGTTCATTATTTCGCGCGTCAATTGGCGACGCACTTGCTCCTTGCGAATAAAAGACATCCCCGCTCACATTTGATTTCCCAGGAGTCCCTAAAAAATGAATTAGGGAATTGTACGCTTACCTTGACTTTCTTGTCGATCTGTACTTTCAAAAAAAATGTTCCTAAGAGGACGGCTACTGAATCGTTGTACCGGATAGCCTTCACCGACGAACTCATGAAATTCAGGCTTTCCTCATCTCTACACATCGAGATTCCTGACGAATAGTTGACTGTGAACGTTTGCTAGAAAACAAAATAAGAACTACTACTACTACAACTACGCCACACTCTTCTGTCCTGACATACACCCCTCGCCTCCTTCACATCCATACATCTAGTCATACATGCCCTCCGATTACGCAGACTTTTGACACCACCAGATTTTAAGTTCTGATTGATCTGATCGTGCCAAGTCTTTTTCGGTCGTCCTCGTTATGTTTTCCCGCTCACATTCGCCACATTTAAGTTCTTAGTCATTCTCTCGCCATCCATTTGCTTCACATGTCCATACCACCTTAAAGCACTCTTCCTTATCTTTTCAATTTCTTGTTCAGCCTTACATTCCTTTCTTATATCTTCGTTTTTAATTCTGTCATACAATGATTTTCCACACATTCGTCTGAGCATTTTCCACACATTCGTCTGAGCGAGCGTATTTCAACAGCGTTCACTCTGTTTTCATCCTTTCTTTGCGAGTTCCATGTTTCTCTCCCATACATTAGTGTCGGTACTAGCACGCCGTTGTGAACCGCTAGCTTGGCTTCCATGGAAATATTTTTATTTGCAATCACTGTATTCGAAATACCGTTTATTACATTCCCAGCATACACTTCTTTCTCAATATCCTTATCCACTTTTCCATCCCTTGTGAACATGCTTCCTAGATATAAAAATTCTTGAACCTGTTCCAAGGATTCACTGTATACGATGATCATAATAAAATAAGAATTGACACCGTTAAAAAAAAAAACTAGCTGACATTCTAAATCACAAAATTTTGATTGTGACCAAATACTTGTTCACAAATCTGGATTATGTATCTCCAATTATAGGAGTCATTTTTCATATTATTTTTTTTACATGTAAACAAAGATGAAGAAGAATATGCAATTCCTAAATGTTTTCAAAAGTTTTAAATATTTCTTCGTCAAATAAGACCCTTTTTATGTTTTCTTGAAAAATATATATTTATCTTGCATTTTCTTTAAACACATGAATATAAAAATGGAAATTGTAATTAATAATTTATTTCCTCGTTTTTTAATTGTTTCAGAAAAAATATTAATTGCTGGACATTTATTTCAGTTTTTCCATTGAAATTTTCATCACGGTATTATTTTCATTGATACTTATTTGCACACGATAGCAAAATGAACGTTTTTGAATAGATGACGATTTCTATAAAAACGATGTTAATCACTTTTTACAAGTACTAATTATGAAAAATAATGTAAATTTTTTTACTAACATAAATTGCATACATTTATTGAAATCACAATTAAAAACGACTTTTTTGCAGAGACCCACCAAGCCACCTTGTGTGACTTATCGGTGGAGTTCTTTTTTATTACATTTTTTTATTTTTAAGGATTTTAACCTAATATACCATACACACAAAAAAGAAAAAAAAATAAAGAATATAAACATTTTACAATTTTCATAAAATTAACTCTTGATCATTCATCCATTCCTTTATTTTATTTTTACCTCTAACATCCGTCGGCAACAAATAAAAAATGTTTGGAACGATATATTGCAGTGTTCGACTGCCATATTTATTTTTAATTCTTGGCTCATCCTAATTATTTATTTAATTTTAATAAAAAAAAGTTGTTACGTAAAAAAAAATTATGTTATTTAACGAATTCATTGTATCTCTACTTTAACTTGGATAGGTATACGTATATTATATATTCGTATCGATCATCCCCGAGTCTAGAAGCTCCACATTAATGCTATTTCCTAGGAAGGAAGTATTATGACGAGAATAAAGTGCTCTTATACGGAAAAGGGGAAATAATGGAACATAAAGCTACTTTGTTAGATGTGTAAGTGCACTGGGATTATGAAAAATGTATAAAGTGAGAGAGAACGGTAGCTAACATCCGGATTAAGTTTAGTCAGTTTAATTTATCACCCTCGCGAGATGACGTCATTTAATTTTTAATTCACACCCTAGTTAAAAATACAATGTAAAATATTAATCTTAAATTATTTTTTGATATCTCCACATAGATGACGAAGAATATGGAAGTATGGGCATTTACGAGGCTTACGACCGTCATAAGCTGATTTATGTGATGAATTTACACACGTGTAACATTCACCAATTCTACCCATGATTGACAACCACACTACTCAAATTCTTGGAAGTTCCAAATATGTGATCCAATTTCAAAACATTGTACGTGAATTACTAGAATTTTTACTAGACACGTCTATTGGTGAGATGAAAAAGCTTTTGTATTGAACAGAAACTGTTTTTTTTGTATGTGAGGTGTAAATCCTGGATTATAATCACATACATGAGAAACGCCAGAAAATATCCTTTTCATTTTATTATTTCAGCTTATCATTTGACCTGAACATTTGTTACCAACATTTTGAGTCCAAATACTCGTTCACAAATCTGGATTATCTCCAATTATAGGAGTTATTTTTCATTTAAGCCCCGTGAATGCTCAGACTTTTGTATTCTTCCTTATCTTTATTGAGATAAGGGAGTTTAAAATAAGTTAGGAATAGTTAAAAGAAGCCACTTTAATTTACCACCCTCACGAGATGACGTTATTTAATTTTTAATTCACTCTTATCCATTTTTCCATCCCTTGTGAACATGCTTCCTAAATATAAAAACCTTCTTGCACCCGTTCCAGGGATTCATTGGATACGATAATCATAATAAAATAAGAACTGCCATGGTAAAAAAAAAAATACTAGCTGACTTTCTAAGTCACGAAATTTTTATTGTGTCCAAATGTTCACAAATCTGGATTTTGTATCTCCAATTATAGGAGTTATTTTTAATATTATTTTTTTTACATGTAAACAAAGATGAAGAAGAATATGAAATTCCAAAATGTTTTCAAAAGTTTTAAATATTTTTTCGTCAAATAAGACTCTTTTTAGAATATCTTGAATATATATATTTATCTTGTATTTTCTTAAAAGTCATGAATATAAAAATCGTAATTGTAATTCATAATTTTTTTCCTCATTTTTAATTGTATTAGAAACAATATTAATTGATGGTCATTTAATTCTGTTTTCCATTGAAATTTTCATCACGGTATTATTTTTATTGACATTTATTTACACACGATAGCAAAATGAACGTTTTTGAATAGATGACGATTTACAAACTACTACTACGTACTATGTACTAATTATGAAAAATAATATATTTTTTTTTACTAACATAAATGGCGTACATTTATTTAAATCACAATTTTAAACGTATTTAAAACAACTTTTTCTCAATAAAGATAAGGAAGAATACAAAAGTCTGAGCATTCACGGGGCTTAAATGAAAAATAACTCCTATAATTGGAGATACTAGTATAAAAACCTTAAAAATTACTAACTTTTCATTTTGAGAAATTTTATTTTGTAAAAATATTGAAGATTACACCCCTCGACACTAGTTTTGGGTCTGGAATATGAAGTTTCTCCTATGTTACAAATAAACTAAAAATCATTTTTTTAATGCTAACCTTGGCAATGATTTCGCGGACTATATTGATATCTAGAATATGTCATTTTCTAATTATAAACCAATAACAATTACAATATTTCAGGTTAATGCATAATTAATTCCTTGTTTTTATTTATTTGAATGTTCATCCTTGTTTAGATAAGTACATTTTGAACCAATAATGTACTTAAAAAGAAAAGAAAAAAATATTGTTGTATCATAATGTATATATGTAATATATTATGTACAAATTGACCACTGCCGTAAATAAAGAGAAAAAGTTTTCTTTTGTAGAAATTACGGCAATTTTTCGAAATATTTGCTTCATTAATAAAATCACAGCAAATAAAACAGAATGGATCACCATGCTGTTAATACTATATTGATGCTATTTTCTTACTTAGTCATACACAAGGGCGGTTATTACTGCTATGAAAGACAAGTACATACTCACTTTTGTGCCCTTCACAAATAAAATGCCATTTCTTATCAGGTAAATCAAAGTGCTTCCATCTGTTGCTCATAAATTCAATTAAAATCTTTGAAAGTTCCTTATCGACGTATTTTAAAAACAAAAAATAGACAAGTGTTTTTTTACGTTAGGGAAAATAAATTGAAGCAACATAATAAATTGAATTTCAAATTTGAGAATAAGAACAGAGACCCAAAAAAATGTTGACCTGTGTACCATAAATCATAAAAATACACATGTAAGTTGAAGGAGATTTGGCATTGCAATTTTTTTTTAAATTTATAATCCATCTATTTGAAGATACGAAACCTTTGTATTAAAGGCTTCTCTGAAAGTAGGAAAAAATTATAACAATTTAAGTGGAAAAATTATGCTGAATCACAAATAATGTAATTGAAAATAATATCTTACATATTTCTTAAGACGAGATATTCGATAGCTAGCAATTTTAATTTCTTTAACAATCGGTAACATTTTACGCAATCGATTTTTTTCACTTAAAACGCCGTTTTATTTTGAAAAATTAGTTTTTCTTTTAAATAAATATACGGTTTTGCAAAGAAAAGAGTTATTGAAAGGTAAGGAGTTAAAAATAGCATTTTTCCAATATATCATAGCCCAATAAATATCCAGAAAAATTATTTTTCGTGAACTTTATAAAATCAAACAACTTGGTTTTAACCACTTTAAAATTGCTATGCAATGCATAATAAAAATAACATTTAGGAGTTTTTAAATCATATTTTTAAATCATATTTTTAAAATAATATTTTCATATGGTATACGGAGTGTGTGGAAGTTGTTGGTAAGGGAATGTAAATAACTATGAGTATTAAATTTTTTTTTGGAGTTTTATGTTTAAGAATTTAATGAACCCTGATTATGACAAGGTTCTTGTCGAAACCAGTTGGTTAAAGTGTACTCATAATAGAATGCGAAAAACATTCAATAAATTGTTTTTCGTGTTTGTTTTGATGTCAAAATACAATAATATTTAATTTATTTAAATTTTTAAACTCGGGTTTTTTAAAAACAATTCACAAATACTCAATTTTTTTTATTTTTTTTTTATTAATCTCCAATTTTTTTTTTATTATTTTTTTTTATTATTCCAGTTACACGAATTCAGATTTGGGACTTACTTTCTTTTTCATATTGACCAATCGTAACACATTGCACAAAATAATTGCATATATAAAAATATGATGCATCCATCCGACAGTAATGCAACTCATCGTTTTAAATTGTTACTGAGAAATAATTTTAGTATGTACTCATTAAATTAATACGTTACAACACGCGAATGATATTCGTTCAATAGGAAATTCGTTATTACAACCATTCTCCATTATATGACTGCCTCTATAAATAAAGCTGATTTTTTATTTCATTTTTATATTTTAACATAAATGGGGAATGAACAGAGCTTTTGACCTGTCGAAAGCTGGTTAATTGACCATTTTACACACGTTCAACATTCACCTTTCTACCCATGATTTACAACCACACTACTCGAATTTTTCAAACTCCTAGAATATCTAATTAATTATTAGATTAGTTACCGACATCATCAGACTGGTACCAGTCTGATGATGTCGGTAACGACGAAACCCGGTCGCTGGTCAAATAAAAAAAGTGGAAAAGCTAAAAATATTGGTTTTAATCTAATAATAAATTTAAAATGCAATTCCATCACGAAGTGTCAGTGGATAATATAAATCTATCCTAGAATATCATTAATCTCATGTCATAGTTCATTTGAGCTCACAACACCTATCTGTGTTCAACTGAGAAAGCTTTAACGTAGCGGAACTCCTTTAATTAGAATGTATTATTTGAATCTTGAGATGTCAAAAAAAAGTAAAAAATACTTCCTAAATTGAAAAAAATGTTTTATGAAAATATATTAACGTACACACTCAAAATATTTTTCTTCAAATTAAAATTCAATTCATTGAGATGTCAAAAAAAAGTAAAAAATACTTCCTAAATGGAAAAAAATGTTTTATGAAAATATATTTACGTACACTCAAAATATTTTTCTTCAAATTAAAATTCATGTGTTTCTGTCAAATTAAATCAAATCAACTCTCAAATCAACTGTATTTCTACAGGCTGTCAATTTGACAGTTGATTTGCTGTCAGTACATTTTGCCATTTCACCATGAATAAACCGATTGGGGTGCGGTAAGAGATTATTATTAATTAATTAAAAGTTTTGGAAGATGTGGTTGGTAATGTTTTAAAATCACATTTTCTATATGAAAATACAGAAATAATAGGGACTAAATGTTATTCATAATTAGTACCTACTTATTAAAAACGTATATTATTTTTCTTATCATAATCGTCATCGATTTAAAAACATTTATTTTGCTATCGTGTTTAAATATCAAAGAAAATAATTCCGTGATGAAAATTTCAATGGAAAAACTGAATAGAATAACATAAATTAATTCATTACAATACAATTCAGAGAAAAGATTAATTATATTTATAATAAAACTGTTTTTTTTTTTAAGTTTATTTTTTTATTAAATGCAAAACATTTTTTTTTTTAAAGAAAGCATTTAAAAATTATTAAAAAACTTTACAACATTTTAAGTATGTCCTAATTTAGTATTCGAATCTAGGTTTTCTCGACTAAATGATAAAAAAATTAAAAAAGGCCTGGTTATTTACAGGGCTTATGACATGTCATAAGCTGGTTTCGTGATCACTTTATACACGTTTAACATTTACCATTCTACCCATGATTGACAACCACACTACTCAATTTTTGAACTCTTAGATATATGATCAATCGAATGACACATTACATGAGTTTACATCAGGCATCTGTATTGGATTTCGAAAGCTTTAAATTATGTCATAAGAGACTGACGTATGCAAGACACAAATCCCAGATTATTTTTGCATACTGGGAAACGCCTCAAAACATGATTTTATTTTAAGAAACATATTATTGGAGCAGTAATTTTTATTCGCAACATTTTGAGTGTGTCTAAATCGTCTTTTTAGTATTTGGACACAATCAAAATTCATCACTTAACCAGCCTTTTAGAGGTCATAAGCCTTGAAAATAATCGAACTTCAAAAATCTTCTTCATCTATATTGATTTCAATTTAAAATAATTAAAACAACTCCTAAGTGGAAAAAAAACTCAAATTTGTGAACAAGTATTTAAACGCATTCAAAATGTGAATACATTTTTTTACTAATATATTTTTTTGACATCAAAGATGAAGAATATGGTAGTCTGGGCATTTACTGGGGACTGACGACCGTCATAGGCTGGTTTAAGTGGTCACTTTACACACGTGTAACATTCGCCGATTCTACCCATTATTGACAACCACACAAGAGAGATAGTAGTGTGGTTGTCAATAATGGGTAGAATTGGTGAATGTTAGACGTACGTAAAGTGATCACATAAACCAGCCTAAGACGGTCGTCAGCCCCGTAAATGCCCAGACTTCCATAATCTTCATCATCTTTGATGAGATGTCAAAATATGATATGAAAAATAACGCCTTTAATTGGAGATAATCCAGATTTTGTGAACAAGTATTTGGACAAACTGAAAATTTTGTAAAGATTTTTTTTCGTTTTACATTTTAGAAAAAACTTTATACATATTTTTATAGAAAACGCTGGAAAAGGGTTCTTATTTGGCAAATTGATAAATTGAAACTTATTTATGTTTGTTGAGATGTCAGTTAAATTTTGATGTAAATAGCTTTGAAAAGAATATAAAAATAGAGTAAAGCGAAGCCTAGAATTAACTCACTAACATTTCAACACCCTCAAAACATTTTAAACACCATTAATAAATGTAATTTATTTCATAAATTGGCCACCCTTGCCAATAACGTTTATACCACGTAAATAATAAGAAAGTGAATTTAATACCCGTAGTCACGTGTTGTTTAGTAACCTTATTATTAAGGGTTCAGCACACGTTCGGATTTTGATAAATGATAGGAAAATCGGAAAACACAAGTTGTTATTCAGGACCTTTGTGAAAACGGAACCTTAAATTGGTATTGTAATACAAACATTTAACGTAATTTATGGGAGAGCTTCATATTAAGGAAGTAATTGATTTTTTTTTAATTATAAATATGACGATTACTTCGCTTCATTTCGCTTAACATATAAAATATGATAAATATTCGGCAAAGTAATGAATGATCGATGTTCGAATGTGATAAAATAAAATAATGCAAGGCAGATTTAGTATTTTTAATAAAATTAAAAGAGGCGTTTTAAAATGGTTTACACGTCGCTCACTCCTTTCAACAACGTCATATATCAAAAATCTTGATTTTTCAGGAGATTATTTTTTAAGTTTAAAAATATTATAGAATGTATTGAAAATAAATATCAAGCCACTTATTGAACTTTTTACTGTGCAACAGATTTTTTTAGGTTAAACCTGAATGTTTTCTCTCCAATTGAAAAATATTTAGTATATTTAAAAAAAAATAATTAAAGAATACCTTTTGTTCAAAATGCAAAAACAACACTTTCTGCCCTGTAGCGGGTAAATATGAAGTTAAAAAATTTCCGCTTTTGCTGGGATATAGTACATTTTTTGGGCATTCTGAAAACATGCAAAACTGAAATTTGACGATTTTTGATATATGACGTTGTTGAAAGGAGTGAACGACATGTGAATGGGTTTAGAAAAGAAAGAAAAAAATAATTGAAGGATAAAGTAGACTGAATGCTTAGATGAATTGATGTATTAAAGATGTTCGAATAGTGAAATTAAGAAATAATGCAAGTGTGAGAAAAGCACTATCGATAAATTTAAGAAAGGTGTGTTTAAATTATTTGGGTACTTGAACTAAATAAGGGAAAAAAAACAATTAAACAAATTTATGAGGCGAAGTTAGTTGAAAATAGAAACAGAGGAAAACCGAAGAAAACATTTTCATTTTCGTAAAAATAAGTAAGGTGCGTTGAGATAGGTTGAACATATGGAAAAAAAATTAACCAAGAAAGAAAAATAAAACAAATTTACAAGATTTATGTATGAGGTGAAGATTACTTGCAAAGACAGATAAATATGGCTTTCATTTCTCTCTGCTTACCCCTTCGAGGAGAGGCGTGATGGTGAGTTAGTGCGTTAGCTAGTCAAACACGCAAAATTGCGATTCTTTTAAGCCCCAAAGTCTTGACCTTATAATATAACATTCACAGACTGCTTATAAAGCCATTTTGTGCCTAACTATAAGTCAAGTAATTAAAACCTTTATTGGCGTGGAAAACTCGTATATTCATTATTTATCCAAGTTTTGAACAAGTTTGGAGTTTCCTCGGAACATAAACAGAAATAACTCCCGAATAAACAATTTACACCTTCGTAAGCCTTCGCCGTACTAAGACTACCTCCGACGATAAATCATCCCCCCCGGTCTCGTACGATCTATACTGGACGCGGTCCGTGGCCACCCTTAGGTGGAATGCATTAACATTAAAGCTACCCCTAGATTTATTCGAAGGTCACCACAGAATCTACTCGGTTTTTTTTGCATACTAGATTGGATTTTAAAATATACACATTTATAAATATGTGTATATATTATACATATTGTGTATATATATATATATATATATATATATATATATATATATATATATATATATATATATATATATATATATATATATATATATATATATATATATATATATATATATATATATATATATATATATATATATATATATATATATATATATATATATATATTTATATATGAATTAATTTTGAAACATTTTTCTTGAATCACTTGAGCTTCACCAGAGACGTCTATTGGTGAGATGAAAAGAAGATTTTTACTCAGCGGAAACTCTTTTATTAGTATGTGAGGTCCGAATCCCGGATTATAATCACACACATGAGAAACGCTAGAAAATATCATATTAATATTTATTATTTAGCTTTTAATTTGACCAGATCATTAATTTACAACATTTTGAGCACATTGATCACTTAAACCAGCCTATAACGGTCGTCAGCCCCGTAAATGCCAGACTTTCATATTCTTCTTCATCTTTGATGAGATGTCAAAAAAATACGTAATTATACTCTCGACGCTTCTGCCCTTAAGACTTTTAAAAAAATTTGAGTGATTTTTCAACAGCGTTATTTTAAACGTTACATAATGAAAAATCACAGAATTAATCCTTCAAATATTAATTATATTTCATTTTCCCGAGAGAACAAAACGGATGATAAAAATGTTAAAATAATGGATTTTCACTCTGAAACACAAATAAAAAAGGAAAATCGGGAACCCTTTGTCTATTTTAGATTCATTCAAACGTCATTCGTTATTCGGAAAATCCTAAATCTCTTTGCAATTCGAGGAAACTCCGACCTACATCGTTACTGTCTCTAAAATTTCAGAACAAAGGGTTAATTAAAAATTCCCATTGAAATTTGACCCATTTGAAAGTCAGTTACACTACCATAAGAATCCCGTTTGATTTTAATCTGGGCCGTGTGATTGATGGCACTAGATTTATTAAGCCAAAAAGTGGATTAAACTTCCAAGGTAGCAAGCCCATAAAATATCCCATTAACTTATCTAACTTACGTGTTGGGGTGAAATTAATCCAGCGCCCATTAAAAAAATGTTCCTAGCTGTAACATTTTTAATAACAATTAGTTTTTCTTGAATGTTTTTCACAGATACTTTGAGGCACATTTTATAAAATTTATAAGATTGAATAACTTTTTTTTAACCTCTTTTTTTATATTAGTACACTTTAACCAACCGGTTTCGACAAGTAACTTGTCATCATCAGGGTTTATTAAATTCTAAAATATTTAAAAAAAGTCAAAAACATTAAAATACTCATAGTTAAATACATTCCCTTCCCAAAAACTTCCACACACTCCATACACCATATTTAAATATGATTTAAAAACTCCCATATGTTATTTTAATTGTGACAAGGTTCTTGTCGAAACCGGTTGGTTAAAGTGTAATTATAATAAATTTTTAAAAAGTGGTTAAAAAAGGTTATTTAATTTTATAAAGTTTAAACAAATAGCTATACTCTGTCACGCGTTAGTAAAACTTGATTTCGTAAAATGGAAAAAATACAGTGATGTCTCATATAACGTACTTAATTCGTTAAATGAAACGCTTTTTCCCATAACAATTAAGTTATGTATTTCATCAATTATATACTAAAATTTACAAATAAAAAATTCAAAAATGTGTCCTCACTGCGATTTTTTGTGCCGAAGGCAAATTATATAATAAAAATTATAAAATTATAATTTATATTGTTTTTACAATCAATATGGATGTCTGAGTATTTTGGGTCTGGGAAACGGATCTAAAAGAGCTGTGTATTCCAGACGAATTGGACGTCTCACGCTTCGATCGGCTACAACAACCGCCATGGGTCAAGTGATCTTACCAGGTTGCAACCAGCGCACTAAATTCGTTGAGCGTGCTTTTGCTGTTGCGGGACGATGGCGTAGAATGCTTTTCCACCACTGCACTAGTGAGAAAGATTGAGTATGAGATTATTAAAAAATAAAACTAAATACGCATTTGTTTTCTAAATCATTCCCACTATCTTTGTACTACCTTTTCCCCAATTCATTCATAGCGAAGCTCTCTTTGAGGTAGTATTTTACAAAAATGGCGCTTTATTTCCAAATTTATGATTATTAATTTATCAACGCTGTGTTAAAATTTCAAAGCTTTAAATGTATTGATATAAGAGGTTTTATAACCTTTCTTTGTATTTTTTTAAAACCTAAACAAAACTAAAAGACATAGCAATAGTTTTTTCTTCAAGTATTTATATCCATGAGTGAAGTTACAAGAAATACTGTTCCTCTTAATCGTAACTCTGGATAAAACTTCGTAAAGATGCCGAAAACCAACGTAAAGAGTACCAAACTCTCTTTTTTTTGTTTACTTTTTAAACTATCTTCTTACTTTTTGTTCCGTCATTTCATTATTTTCTGCGTAAAAATTGAAAAAAGTAACAAATTCAAGTAAAATTTTAGCTACTAAAAACAAACTGAAAACTAAACTAAAAAAAACTTATTTATTACGAGTACAATTTTGTTTATTGTTTCAGCATTAACTTTGTGGTAATACATGTTACAATGATTAAAGAACATATTATTTTTTTTACCACTTGAGTTTTATAATAGACTACATGTTTCAGAAGTTAAACTTCCATCATTCAGGTCTTTCATTCCAACATACAGTTACTATACATAGAGTTATTATACAGACCTGAATGATGGAAGTTTAACTTCTGAAACATGTAGTCTATTATAAAACTCAAGTGGTAAAAAACAAGTGTTTTCTTTAATCATTAGTACAATTTTGTTGGTAACGTAGGTTTTGTCGCAACGTGGAAAATCGTAAATGCAACAATATTTTTTTTTTGTCATCTTAACATACATAAAGAAGAACATAGAAGTCTGGGTTTTTACAGGGCTTATGACCTGTCAAAGGCTGGTCAAGTGATCACTTTTTACACATGTAACATTCACCACTCTACCCATTATTGACCACCACACTACCCAAACTTTTAGAATTCATACATATATCATCAATCTCATGGCGCTTCATCATTGAGTTCTCGATCGAACTTTGAAAAAAACGAAGAATATGGATGTCTGGGTAAAATCAGGGTTTATCATCTGATATATGCTGGTTAAGTGATCACTTTACTTACGTATAACATTCACCATTCTACCCATGATTGACAACCACTCTACCGAAATTCATACATATACGTATATCGTCGATCTCATCACGCTTTAACATTAATTTCATAAGAGACATCTGTGGTTGGATTGAAAAACTTTTATTTAGCAGAGAACCTTTATTATTAACCCCGGATTATTTTATATGCTCAGAGACCACTGAAAATATAATTTTTCAATTATATTGCAGCTTATAATTTGACCTATTATAACTAACTAACTAACTAACCATCACGCAGTTTTAACGCAGGGGTAGGCAGAGAGAATCGAACGCCACACCACTCTGTCTTTGGAAAAATTCTTCGCCTCTTCTACATTCATGCTTCCCTCATACATACCCGACGATAATTACGACTCCTGACCCGGCCGCTTTCAAGTATTTGACATACCTGATTGTGCCAGGTTTTCCTCTTTGACCTGTTATACATAACTATAATTCTGTCTGCCACCGTAATAAAATGGTTAGCGTGTTTAACTACCGTGCGGAAGGTCTTGGGTTCGATAACTAGGGGGTGAAATTAAATATAAGTTATTCAATTTTCTAATATTTATTCAATATAACCCTGGACTGGTTCGTGAAGCGCACTGAGTGATGACTTTGCCTTCTTTTAAGTCACGATCAAGAAACTGCGTCAATACGATGGAGTGTCCTGTGCACCATTGGGTGCGATTAAGGGTAAGAAGATTAATTTAACCAGTTACTTAATTCACAATATCGTTGTCGTACAGGAGAAAGTGGCCAACTAACAAAACGTAAAATGTTTTAGAGGGCCATTTAAGCCAGTTTTGCTTGGGAAGAAAATAAACATCAATGCAGTTAGTCATTTTCAGTAAGTCAATATATTATACTTCCAAGTTTAAAATCCTCGGGGATTTTTTCAGGGCAATATTAAGCTAGTTAGATATCAAATAGTCAATGATCACGTTTTTGTTAAAAGTTCAATTGGTCACTTTCTCCTGTATGACTCCGTTTATAATTTTATATAAGTTTATAATTTAACTAATTATTTTATGCACAATATTTTGAGTGTGTCTTATTATTTTTTGACATCTTATCAAAGATGAAGAAGAATATGGAATTCTGGGCATTTACGGGGCTGACGACCATCATAGGCTGTTTAAAGTGATCACTTTACACACGTGTAACATTCACCAATTCTACCCATTAATGACAACCACACTACTCAAATTCTTGGAAGTTCTATATATATGAACCAATTTAGAAACCTTGTTTTTGAATCACTAGAACTTCACTAGAGACATCTATTGGTGAGATGTAAAGAAGCTTTTTACTAAGCAGAAACTCTTATATTAGTATGTGAGGTCTGAATCCTGGATTATAATCACACACATGAGAAACGCCAGAAAAAAACATTTTCATTTTTATTATTTAAGCTTATAATTTGACCAGATAATTTATTTACAACATTTTGAGTGTGTCCAAATACTTGTTCACAAAATCTGGATTATCTCAAATTACAGGAGTTATTTTCATACTAATTTTTGCTATACAAAAAATAATATGAAATTAACTCTTGTAATTGGAGATAATCCAGATTTTGTGAACAAGTATTTGGACACACTCAAAATGTTGTTTATACTTGTCCACTGAACATTATTCGTGATCAAGCATTTGGACACTTCCCAAATGTTGTGAAGTTGTTATATATCGCTCACTCCTTTCAAGAACGTCATAAATAAAAATAAAAACTCGATTTTTCAGGAGAACGTTTTTAAAGTTTAAAAATATAATACTATATTTTAAAAATAAATAACAAACTACTAACTGATCTTTTTACTATGCAACAGATCTTTTAAGGTAAAACCTGAAGATTATTTCTCCATTTCAAAAATATTTAATTTATTTTAAAAAATATTAAACAATACCTTTCCTTTAAAATGCAAAAACAACACTGTCTGCCCTGTGGCGGGTAAATATATTAAAAATAAGCCGCTTTTGCTGGGATATAGTACATTTTCTAGGCATTCCAAAAACATGCACAACTGAACATTGACGATTTTCGATTTATGACGTTCTTGAAAGGAGTGAGCGATATTAGAAACCCATCGGGAAATTCTATTTCCATGCCGTTCTAATTTTCCATGACCTTTGCATCTCAATTCACGGAATGCAAATCACACGCGATGTTTCCGTATAATTTACTTTTAAATTAGGATAAAGTCAACTCTTGTGATATCTTCATCTACATGGTTTAACTTAACCAATGATTCTATTTTTATTTTATTTTATTGCCTATACTCAAATTAACCAGCCGCCTGACATATCGCTCACTCCTTTCAACAACATCAAATATCAAAAAGAAATATTATAAAAAATCACCTGACGTTCTTTTAATGTGATATTATTTACGCGTTGTTTTTCTTATGTTAAAGGCTGGGAAAATGGAAAAATTTAATTTATAAAACCAAAAATTTTCAAACTATCTTCTTAATCTTTACGATTTATTTAAAGTTTATCTGTATTATGTATTATAAGTTTAAAAACCGGACGAATATTTTGTTAATAAATTTAAAGAAAACGTCTTTTTTGACATCTCAACATATTTTCAGTAGTGCATGTTTTCGGAATGCTCAGAAAATGTACTTTAAATCCCAGCAAAAGCGGCATATTTTTATCTTAATATTCACCTGCTACGTAAGTGTTTAAATGTTGTTTTTGCATTTTGAAGAAAAGGAATTGTTTAATTATTTTTTTTAAATTCACTAAATATTTTTCAAATGGAGAAAAATCCTTCAGGTTTAACCTTAAAAGATCTGTTGCACAATAAAAAGTTCAATAAGTGGCTTGATATTTATTTTTAAAACGTTTTATTTTATTCTTCAACTTTAAAAACGATCTCCTGAAATTTTTTTATATATGACGTTGTTGAAAGGAGTGAGCGATAAATACCCCCTCCCTTAGGAATCGAGCTCAGGACCGCAAGAACGGTACCCGATCATGCTGACCATTACACTACGGAGGCCGATAATCTATAATAAACATTAATTAATTTTCAAGTGTTTTAATTTTTCTGTTGTAGGATTATTTTTTTTTCTAGTGGAATCATTTTCCTTTTATTTGAAATAAACGTTTATTTTCTGTTGAGATTTTTATTTTCCACGAAAAGGTAAATTACACAGGTAAAGATAAGTATCACGATCCTTAATTATGCTCTTGAATAATTGTGAAAAGAATTTTATTTTTCTCGTGAGAGGTTCAAGCGTTTATCCAGAAAATATTCGCCATTCATGGGGAAGAGATTTTCCATCGGGATTTTCTGCTTCAATGAAAAGATTAATCACCCGCCATATTCATTTTAGAGCAGGAATAACGAAAATATGAACTCCTTTTCATACCACATTATGATATTTTATCAATTTATTTCTTTTTTACTTTCTCATATAAAATACAGCATTATGAAATCATTTCAAGATTTTATTTCACACAGTAGAACAATAAATCTTTGAGGAATATCTAATTTAACAAACTCACCATATAAAGGATTGCATTAAACTCGTTTTGTGTTTATAACGGCCGATTTAATAAACGTTTTCATTCCTCATTTTCTTTTGGAAAATTCGCTTTCGTAAATACGTTGTTTTTGCAAGTTGGCAATGAATGACGTCACAGAAGCGATAGCGTTATTTTATTGTAAGTATCATTGCTAAATTATTGGCGGCTCGTTTTGTTGATGTTTATGGTCCACCCTAAAACTCCCACGTCGTCGTAATCGAAATCATCAGACTGGTGATGTCGGTTACGACAAAATCCGGTTGCTGGCCAAATACAATTCATATGGAAAAAATTTATAACAATAATAATAAAACCTTTATCCGCACCCCAATGGTGCATAGGGCACTGCTTCATATAAAAGCAGTGTTATCTTGATCATTTACACATGAAGGAAAGGTGATCAGCCCCCCCGCTTCAGGTACCAACCAGTCCAGGGTAATATTGAATAAATATTACAGTGAAAAAATCATTTTTATTTATTTGACCCCCCTTGGGAATCGAACCCGGGACCTCCGGAATGGTAGCTGAGCGTGCTGACCATTACACTACGGAGGCGGACAAAAATTACATACTTGTTATTTTATTATATAAAATGCAGTTCCACCAAGAAATGTCAGTACATAATTTAAATGTAATAGAAACTTATGGTATTTGTCAAACAAAACTAAAATCAAAAATGGAAAGATATTACCATAAAATGACTGACATATTTTTTTTATCTTTTTTCTTTGAGGTCAGCGTCAAAAAAAGATTTTCTCAGACCACGAGGATACACTTTTAAAAGTGAAACCGTACGCTTGCCAACTTAAACATACTATCATTGTTAGACAGACATTGATAAACCAGCCTGTATATTAAAAAAATATCTTTTGTTACATATTTCTTTTATATTGTAAATAAACAAATAATTTTAAATTTCAATAAAAAAGGGTTATTTTCCTTCCTTTTTTACAAAACAACCGTGCCATACACAATCGAAAAATAATAGTTTCAACAACAACAGACCATTTTTCGTGTTTTCACTTCCAGTGGAGTAGGTTTTTTGAATATTACATGCGATTTGTCCTCAGGCGACTCCTTGAAGAATATTTTCAATTTATTTTCTCGTTCCTTCCATATTTTTTCACATGGTGCGATTTGGTACAAAAAATCTCCCTTGAATTAGAAAATAAGGCGATTCCCAGGGGGGTTTAATAAATATAAGTGATTTTTTCACTCTAATATTTATTCAATATTACACTGGACTGGTACCTGAAGTGGAGGGCTGATCACCTTTCCTTCATGTGTAATTGATCGAGATAACACTGCGTTTATATGAAGCAGTACCCTATGCACCATTGGGGTGCGGTAAGGGATTTATTTTTTTATATATGTAATATATATATATATATACATATATATATATATATATATATATATATATATATATATATATATATATATATATATATATATATATATATATATATATATATATATATATATATATATATATATATATATATATATATATATATATATATATATATATATATATATATATATATATATATATATATATATATATATATATATATATATATATATATATATATATATATATATATATATATATATATATATATATATATATATATATATATATATATATATATATATATATATATATATATATATATATATATATATATATATATATATATATATATATATATATATATATATATATATATATATATATATATATATATATATATATATATATATATATATATATATATATATATATATATATATATATATATATATATATATATATATATATATATATATATATATATATATATATATATATATATATATACATATATATATATATATACATATATATATATATATATATATATATATATATATATATATATATATATATATATATATATATATATATATATATATATATATATATATATATATATATATTTATATATATATATATATATATATATATATATATATATATATATATATATATATATATATATATATATATATATATATATATATATATATATATACATATATATATATATATATATATATATATATATATATATATATATATATATATATATATATATATAATCCCTTTCACATTTTAGACACTTTATATTCTTTCCCGAGAGTTGTATACATTTCAGTTAGTTTTCGCCAATGAAAAGTGAAATTACGAAAGTTTTAATATTGAAGAATAGAAGCAAAACCATGTTGGACGCATTTGATAAAGAATGGCGCAAAGCTTTTTAGTTAATTGCTTTTAACGCTCTTTTACGCTCTACATACTTGTACAAACGTTTTTCTATAATTAATTAATGACTGTGTACACCACGTTCTGGACATATCGGATATAGAAAGATATGTTGAATATATGTTGTGTCGCAACTGCAAGTTTTAGATAAGGGAGGGTTAAAAAATAAAATTTCTTTTTATATTATTTTGAGAAATAAAAATACTTTGTTTTTCGATCCACTCACATTTACATTAACAACCAACTAGTTTCGGCAACAACCTGTTGCCCTCTTCTGGGTTTAATTTATGACTAAATTAAACCCTGAAGAGGGCAACAGGTTGTTGCCGAAACTAGTTGGTTGTTTATAAAAATGCGAGTGGATCAAAAAACAAAGCATTTTTATTTCTCAACATAATTTATCAATATGATCCACAAAGTAAATGCTTTCAATTTTCAAAACATAATATTTCTTTAACATATAATTCATTATTTTTCCTCCTCGCTACATCCAAACTTATCGTCTTTGTAGACTGCTGGGGTCAGCTCTCCTCATCCTCAGGTTGTAGGTCCTTCTGGCATGGACAACGTCACCTAGGCCATGTCTTCGAACCATGTTCTCTCTTTGCAGCGTCCGTGAATTTTTCGGTCTTACTCTAGATATCTTTCGAGGATGATCATTTAACTTTAAATTCAATGCTTGGTGAATAATTTTTATCTCATTGTCAATATTTTTTTTCTCTAAATGCTTTTTATAATAGATAATTTATATTCGAAGTACTAACATTGTGATTTTCCATTTTATAATCAAAATGTAACTTTGTTTTAAAAACAAAGTTACTATTATTCACGCTATTATAATTCGTTGACATCTCAACATAGATGAAAAAGAATTTGAATGTCTGGGATTTACGGGGCTTACGGCCGTCATAGGCTAGTTTCAGTGATCACTTTACACACGTGTAAGATTCACCTATTCTACCCGTGATTGACAACCACACTACTCAAATTCTCGGAAGTTCTATATATAAACCAGTATTGAAACATTGTTATTGACTCACTAGAACTTCACTACAGACATCTATTGGTGAGATGCAAAGAAGCTTTTTTTATTGAGCAAAAACTCTTTTATTAGTATGTTAGGTCCGAATCCTGGATTATAATAACACACACATGAGAAATATGAGACATTGAGCCCAGTAAATGCCCAGACTTCCATAGTCTTCTTCATCTTTGATGAGATGTCAAAAAAATAACTCCTTTAATAGGAGATAATCCAGATTTGTGAACAAGGTTTTTACACACTCAAAATTGTGATTATAAGTGAATATAATATCCATCTCCAGAATCCAATTTTGTTATGATTCACAGCAAAACAGATCCTGTTTTCAGATCCGTGTCCAATGCTAAGAAAGAGCTAGCATGATTTGCACCAGTATACGTTTATTTTTGTCTTGGAAAATAATTATTTTTTTGCATTGGTTATGTCTACAAAACGATGATATCGCTTTTCATCCCTTTAGGGTTCAAAGGGTTAAAAATCTTCGTTTTTCGATTTACATCTCATACATCATCGTCACACACCGATTTTTACACATGTTCTCTAAAAGACAACAATATTTCAGATTACTTTTGATAAATGCGAGCCGCAATGTCGTAAATCACTGGAAACCGACTGCCGTAAACCGACACACATACCTACCATTTCACCCGAGATACACTACAATAATATGACTGCTATATTACTATATAGCAGGGGTGACCAAAGCTTCGATAGGGGTCGACTAGTCGGGCGCTTTATTATTCCTTATTGATTTGTGCAATACTAAATACTTTTGGTATTTACGATAATATTGTTCGCAATTTATATATATAATAATAAAACTCTTATCCGCACCCCAATGGTGCATAGGTCACTGCTTCAAATAAACGCAGTGTCATCTTGTTCGTTTTACACATGAAGGAAAGGTGATCAGCCCTCCGCTTCAGGTACCAGTCCAGGGTCATATTGAATAAATATAACGTTCCCTCAACCTTCAAAATATTTTGAGTATTGTTTAGTAGATAGTGTTTTAGTATAAATCAGTCTTGATAAATAAGCGGTTAGCTTTGAAACCGGTGGACTTTATAATTAAGTTATAATTAAATATTTATAGTGATTTTAAAACAAAGTAACATTTTAATTATAAAATGGAAAATCACAAAGTTAGCTAGTGCTTCAAATATAAATTATGTGAAAACCAAGGAATTCATGGTTGCTTGGTCTACGTGACATTCTATATGATAAATAGACCTACAACCTGAGGACTAGGAGAGCTGATCCTAACTGTTTTTGAGATGAAACCGGTAAGAAGATGTTAAATTTCCTTGCTTTAAAATCATACAAATTTGGTTTTTCATCGATTGCTTTCAAGTGTTGACATAACTTTGTATTCAAATAAACACGTATTTTTATATGCAGTTTTTTTTCCTTTAACTTGACAGAGCCATAGAAACGTGCTGTAGGCGACAACTACAAATGATAAATAGATTTATAAAAAAAGTATTGTGTTTAAGGTGAATTAATTTGCTAGAGTAAATTACAGTTTTCTCGTATTGAAATAATGTCATTGCAGTACTTTAGTATTTTCAATATGAATTTGTAATTATTTTTTCTTTTTTGCCCGTAGTTTGACCACCCCTACCCTACGACGTGGAAAAATATCGATTATTGTACAACACAGCACTCCCTGCGTTTACGGTGATAACATCTCTAGTTATGTGTACTACGCAGTGCTGAGCAAATTTAATTTTCAATTAATTATTTATCCCCGCCTCTTATTTATTATTTATGTTTAAACATATGACAAACATAAGTCATATATATATATATATATATATATATATATATATATATATATATATATATATATATATATATATATATATATATATATATATATATTGGGTTGATGCAAAAGTTTTGACCGTTTTTTACATCTATTTTTTTTTTTAATTTTTTCTTGTGTATTATTTATTTAATAAATTAAATAATTTCCATCAGTTCTTATAACCTTCTCCCATCTTTCTATCAACTTATTAATACCAGTAGTATAAAATTCCGTGGATTTTAATGCGAAAAATGAAGTAAGGGATGTTTTTACCTGCTGTATTGAATAATTTTTTTCATCATTTAAATTTTTTTGCAGTGATCAGAATAAATAAAAATCAGAAAGAGCAAGATCTGGAGAATACAGTGGATGCTTGATAACATCCCAATTGAACTCATTTAGCTTGTGTTGGGTCATCATAGCCACATGTGGTCGCGCGTTGTCGTGATGAAACACTGACCCTTTTCTGTTTACCAATTCTGGTCTATCCTTTTGAAGGACCATGTTCAATTTGGATAATTGCTGACAATATCGTTCTGCTGTACTTGTCTTATCATGTTCCAAGAGTTCAAAATACACTATACCCTTATTATTCCACCAAACACAAAGTATAACTTTTTTTATGGATTTCGGCCTTCGAAGTTGTTAATGGGGCTTGTCCAGGTATAGTCCAATGTCTTTTTCTTGTCACGTTGTTGTACACGACCCATTTCTCATCTTCCGTCACCAAACGATGCAAAAAAGGTTCATATTTTTGTCTCGCACTCAAAGCAACGCGCGTTGAAACACGATCCAATAAATTGGCAGCCGACAATTGATGAGGTATCCAACGTCGTACCGCGAAACCATTTCCATACGCTTCAAATGTCTTAATGCGATTGTTTGGTTGACTCCCATCATTGACACAATCTCCCTGATGGTTAGACGTGGATTGGTGTTATGACTTTTAATTCGTCGTCATCAGACTTCAATGGCCACCCGGTACGTGGTTTATCAATGAGTGAAAAATCTCCAGATCGGAATTTTGCAAACCATCTTCGTACCTGTCGAACTTTGATGACATCTGCTCCATACACTTCACAAATGTTTTTGGTTGCCACACTCGCGGTATTGTCTTTACGGAATTCATAACGTAAACAATAACGTAAACAAAACTGAATAAAAAGTAGAGGGAAAGCATCCTTTATACAATGGAATCATAAAAAAAGAAGATACTATTCATAATTTATGAAAAAATTTTTTTTTACCTGGGATCATAAAAAACGGTCATTACTTTTGCATCAACCCAATATATATATATATATATATATATATATATATATATATATATATATATATATATATATATATATATATATATATATACTGGGTTGATGCAAAAGTAATGACCGTTTTTTATGATCCCAGGTAAAAATTTTTTTTTTCATAAATTGTGAATAGTATCTTCTTTTTTTATGATTCCATTGTATAAAGGATGCTTTCCCTCTACTTTCTATTCAGTTTTGGTCTGGCCAGAGTACAGTAATAACCCCTTGTATTTTTTCAAAATGTCGTTCGATAAAGTGCATTTACGTCATTGTTTACTTTATGAATTCCGTAAAGACAATACCGCGAGTGTGGCAACCAAAAACATTTGTGAAGTGTATGGAGTAGATGTCATCAAAGTTCGACAGGTACGAAGATGGTTTGCAAAATTCCGATCTGGAGATTTTTCACTCATTGATAAACCACGTACCGGGCGGCCATTGAAGTCTGATGACGACGAATTAAAAGTCATAATTGACACCAATCCACGTCTAACCATCAGGGAGATTGTGTCAATTATGGGAGTCAACCAAACAATCGCATTAAGACATTTGAAGCGTATGGAAATGGTTTCGCGGTACGACGTTTGGATACCTCATCAATTGTCGGCTGCCAATTTATTGGATCGTGTTTCAACGCGCGTTGCTTGAGTGCGAGACAAAAACATGAACCTTTTTTGTATTGTTTGGTGACGGGAGATGAAAAATGGGTCGTGTACAACAACGTGACAAGAAAAAGACATTGGACTATACCTGGACAAGCCCCATTAACAACTTCGAAGGCCGAAATCCATAAAAAAAGTTATACTTTGTGTTTGGTGGAATAATAAGGGTATTGTGTATTTTAAACTCTTGGAACACGATAAGACAAGTACAGCAGAACGATATTGTCAGCAATTATCCAAATTGAACATGGTCCTTCAAAAAGATAGACCAGAATTGGTAAACAGGAAAGGGGTAGTGTTTCATCACGACAACGCGCGACCACATGTGGCTATGATGACCCAACACAAGCTAAATGAGTTAAATTGGGATGTTATCAAGCATCCACTGTATTCTCCAGATCTTGCTCTTTCTGATTTTTATTTATTCCGATCACTGCAAAAAAAATTAAATGATGAAAAAAAATATTCAATAGAGCAGGTAAAAACATCCCTTACTTCATTTTTCGCATTAAAATCCACGGAATTTTATACTACTAGTATTAATAAGTTGATAGAAAGATGGGAGAAGGTTATGAGAACTGATGGAAATTATATAATTTATTAAATAAATAATACACAAGAAAAAAAATTTAAAAAAAAATATATGTAAAAAACGGTCAAAACTTTTGCATCAACCCAATATATATATATATATATATATAAATATATATATATATATATATATATATATATATATATATATATATATATATATATATATATATATATACATATATATATATATATATATATATATATATATATATATATATATATATATATATATATATATATATATATATATATATATATATACATATACATGTATATATATATTTATATATATATATATATATATATATATATATATATATATATATATATATATAAATAATATTCCAATAAGTAGTTTCCAAAACTCATTTTGGAACATGGGGTTAAGGATAACAGGACTGAAACACAAATAAGAAAGTAACAAAATTATATTTCAAAATTAAAAAAAAAAACTAACAAAAAGGATTTGAAAAAAATAATCATAACTAAAACAGGGCAAAATATCAAAAAATATACTGGTAAATTAAATAGGCAAACCAAATAAAAAAAAAAATAAGGGATGCATATTTTAAGGAAACAAATGATTATACTCAAGTGGTAAAAAACTACCACAAAGTGAATGCGTAAGTTAAATAACGTAAATTAAAAACATTAATTTATTACTATACGGCTGATAAATTATTGAACATCCCTCGTACACAGAAAACTAACTGTGTATTTTTTAATTTACATTCTAAACAGCTGTAAGACAAACATTTTCAATGTATCAACACGATTATTTTATTAAAATTAAACACTGGAATATAAAACTTTAATTAGTTTTATTTTTATTTTTAGAAATACATAAAAATTTTAATTCAGATGAAACATTAATTAATAATATACTGTTTCAAAATACGTCATCATTATTATCCATGTTTCCTTTTATAAAAAATCTTGTTACTTAACCCCTCCTTCCTAAATTGATTAACCTATAGGTATATACACCTAAATATATTTTTGTTCGTTAGTTTTAATTTGTTCTAGAAGATGAAAACATCTGTCGTTTTCGAATCTAGTCTTAAATAAAAATAAAACTCATTAAAGTGGTATATTCAAGTGTTTAATTTTAATAAAATAATCATGTCATTCCACAAAGTTAATGCCAAATCAATAAATAACGTATATTAAAAACATTATTATATTAATTTACGGATGATAAATTATTGAACACCCCTTGTACACAGAAAACTAACTGTGTATTTTTTAATTTACATTCTAAACAGCTGTAAGACAAACATTCTTAATGTATCAACACGATGTTTGAAGTTCCAATGTTCCCTTATTATTCCGCTTGAGCCGTATTTTTATCTGTTGATTATGTGTTTACTAACCTACCTGCCCTTAATACAAACTTGCGCAGTTCGCCCCTAATTTTAAATTGGAAAAGCTTCCATAACCCAATGCTCGGAATTTCAGCACTTGGCAGTCAGTCGCTCCACGTATCTCGACGGGGTACGTCGCGTCGCGCTTTCGAAATATTACTTTCGAAAAATTGAGGTATTTTGAAAAAGTTTTGTTACCTCGCGATCGCCGGGTTGTGGAATTTCGAGATTACCATTATAAATGTGATAGAGTTGATAATTTGTGAATATATTGAGTTAATTTGACGAGGTGTGCTGAGTGAAGGTAGGATGTTTACTATATCACGTACGAATTGTTTGTTTACATTCCTTACCATACAAAAAATGTCCCATTTCACAATATGATTCAATATTTTCATCTGAATATTTTTCTTGTGTTTGGATCTCAAAATATACGTGAAGTATTGTTACATTCATAGCAATGCATATGATAAGTATTAAAATATCCAAACTTCAGTGTTTTTTAGTACTTGGAATGTAGTGAAACTCATTTTTATCATACATTCGTATATTTTAACCGTTTTTTATGCTCTAATATATGTTTTTATGATAGTATTTTATATTATGTATGTACTTTATGAACCTTGGAGTGTTGCACATTTTACCTCGTGGTTTAAACTAAAGATAAATAAAAAAGTATTTAGCACATATAAAAGGTTTTCGGTCTAAATACTTTACAAAGAATTTTAACGGATAGATGGCTGTATCAAAAATTATTGATGAAATGATGTTTAACGTCTTTAAAAAATATTATTTAGTATGAAAAATAAGTTAAACGATCGATGTTAATTGTTGACATTTTTGGTTTATTCGTGTTTATTTATAACTTATATAACTAAATAAATAAATAAATAAATAAATTTATATGTGTGTGTGTGTGTGTGTGTGTGTGTGTGTTTGTATCAACCTTTTGACGTCACATTGTCACTATAAGCAGCTTCTTAAAAGAAGTATAAAAATATATATACAATTTAGTACCTGGAAGAAAGCCCCTCCAAGGGTGAACGAAACATCAAAGCAAAATATAATCTAACTCCATACAACCCTTAATAAAGTATTTTATATCTTATGTTACATATTCATACCAGTTAATATAACAGAGTGATGAAGTAAGACTACTGGAAGTCCATATTTATGATGTCGTAATGTACTTTTAACGACGTTCCGCGGTTAGAGACGTGCATCAAACAACCATTTTTACAATTCCACGTTACGTTTGCACAGTTATAATAATAATATCCATGACTTGAATCACTCGGCTAATCAAATGCTGGCATAAATATTATATTGGAATATTATAGCAGACGCGAGGTTTGAAACAGCTGTCTGGTAAAATATTTACGCTAAATTTGACAAGGAACAACCTGGTTTTTAACGTAGATACACGATTGTTACACGGGGGTGCAAATATTTTTTTTAATCGATTGAAAAATATTGATTTTCAATTTGAGTTTTACTTAGTTAATTGAAAATTATTGATTGATAATGCATAATATTATTGATTGATAATTCAAACCCTTATCCGCATCCCAATGGTGCATAGGGCACTGCATTATATAAACACAGTGTTATCTTGATCGTTAACATACGAAGGAAAGGTGATCAGCCCTCCGCTTTAGGTACCAGTCCAGGGTAATATTGAGTAAATATTAGAGTGAAAAAATCACTTATATTTATTTGACCCCCCTGGGAATCGAACCCGGGAGCTCCAGAATGGTAGCCGACCGTGCTGACCATTACACTACGGAGGCGAACATGACATTGATTGATAATGCATATGTAAATTTGTTTCAAATTCAATATAAATATTTATAGTGATTTTAAAACAATATAATAAAGAATATGGAAATCTGGGCATTTCCGAGGCTGACGACCATCACAGGCTGTTCAAAATAATCACTTAAACCAGCCTATGATAGTCGTCAGCCCCGCAAACGCCCAGACTTCCATATTCTTCTTCATCTTTGATGAGATGTCAAAAGATAATATGAAAAATAACTGTAGTTTTCAAGACAGATTATTGTGGAGTTCTATTCTCTCTGCCTACCCCTGCAGTGAAGCGGCGTGATGGTTAGTTAGTTAGTTATGAAATGAAGCCACATTTCCTCATAACCCATCATAATTCATCACCTAATGACTCTCTTCATGTATTATAAAATGTATGGTCAGCGCTTTAGAGTTGAAAAGATTCGGTAATGTTTTATTTATATCTCTCTCATTAACAGTATAATTGTGAGCCGATAGCGCTTTTGTGGGTTAATGGTGTGACGTCATCACTCTTGGCGGTCAAGTTTGTGATACAGTGTGATAAGGCGAAAATTTTGTGAAAAAAACAATTGTATAATTTTTAAACAACATTTTAAGTGTGTCCAAATACTTTTTCTCAAACCTGGATTATCTCCAATTATAGGAGTCATTTATCAATTTATTTTTTGACATCTCATGAGATTATGAGATGTCATAAAATAATTCAATGAATAACTCCTATAAGTGGAGATAATCCAGATTTGTGAACCAGTATTTGGACACACCAAAAATGGTGGTAATAAAGTATCTGGTCAAATTATAAGCCGAAATAATAAAATAAAAATTAATTGATATTTTCTGGGGTTTCTCATGTATATTTGTGATTATCAGGATTCGGGCCTCACATACAAATCTAAAAGTTTCTGCTCGATAAAAAAGCTACTTCGTCACACCCATAGATGTCGCTAGTGAAAACTCTAGTGAGTTTTGTACAATTTTTAAAATTTAATTATATATATATATATAAAAGATTCTGAGTAGTGTGGTTGTCAATCATGGGTAGAATTGGTGAATGTAGCACGTGTGTAAAGTGATCACTTAAACTGGCCTATGACGGTCGTCAGCCCAGTAAATGCCCAGACTTCCATACTCTTGTTCATCTTTATTGAGATGTAAAAAAAAAATAAAAAATTTTAAAGTGTCTTTACTTAATATGAAACGTCATCATCATCATCATTCTCCCCATTTTTAAGAGTATTTGAAATACGAGTATTTAATCATGCCGACTTCCTTAGCTTAAATTACCATCTATGTACATATAATTCGCCTTATAAATTGTTTTACTATTACAACTTTCAATTTACAAAAATGTGCCTTCACTGGGATTTCCTGTGCCGAGGGCACATACCACTCACTCTTTTCAACAACGTCATATATAAAAAAAAACTTTTCAGGAGATCATTTTTAATGTTTGAGAATATAATAAAATGTATTAAAAATAAATATCAAACCACTTATTGAACTTTTTACTATATAACAGATCGTTTTAGATAAAATCTGAAGGTTTTTTCTCTAGTTGAAAAATATTTTTATATTTAAAAAAAAAAAGAATACCTTCTGTTCAAAATGCAAAAACAACACTTTCTGCCCTGTAGCGGGTAAATATGAATTTAAAAATTTTCCGCTTTTGCTAGGATATAGTACATTTTCTGGGCGTTCTGAAAACATGCACAACTAAAAATTGACGATTTTTGATATATGACGTTGTTGAAAGGAGTGAGCTATATGATACGAGTATAGGCTAACATCGTACGTGTACATGTACAAGCAAGGGATCAATTCCGACATTTAACTCGGAAAATCAATATCTGACCCTGAAACATTTCCCCTGCCCATCACGATTTATTACAATACCTGTCATTACGGTACGACAATGTGCTATTTTGGGCGGTTAGTTTTGACACATATTATTTTGCTTTTTCGTTTATGACATACGACACCGCCTTGTGACTTGTATCCTGAGCAATATCAACAATTATATCGCTGGTTAAATGGCAAAGGGCCACAAGGCAACAAAAAAATATATATTTGAAGCTCTGACTTCTATTTTATATATAAAACATTGTTTTAAAATCATTTGAAATATTTTATTATAACTTAATTATAATTTCATTAATTGATTCGGCAGTCACTTTGTGGTAAAATATATCCATTTTTAATTAATGTTTTACTTAGTAAATACCACTATTTCTAAAAATCTACTGTGACGCGTGTTTCGATGCATTCCGCATCATTTTCAAACACCGTATGAAAATGTATTAAACCGTACCGTTTCAAACACAGTAGATTTTAAGAAATAGTGGTATTTACTAAGTAAAACTAAATTATAATGTCTACCGGTTTCGAAGCTAACCGCTTCTTTTTCAAGACTATATCCATAGTGATTTTAAAACAAAGTTACATTTTAATTATAAAAAAAAAACTAAAAAAAACAGATCTAAATACCTTCTTCTTTTAAACGTATTAAACTAAATTCACTAGTAACTCATAAAGTTCATGTTTGCTTAGTTTTTTCATTTTCATATTTTTGATCTTTTGTCACTATATTGTATTTTCATTGTTTATCTATTTAGGCCCGTAGATTTTTGCTGCAAAAAAAACATTACCTTTACGTTAGTTATAAAAAAAGAATGAATAATATTTCCGCTAATTACTTAGAAAGAAGAAGAGAAAAGAGAACAAAGGAGAAGAAAAAAATATTAGGAAAAATAATAAAAATAAATAATAAACCATATCCACTCCCTAGGTGGAGCATATGGAGTCCACAAACTGTCTCCAGGCTTTTCTGTAGGCTGCCAGCTCCCTTGCACCCTCCCAAGTCAGATCCGCGTCCCGAAGTTCTGACGAGAACTGCCGACGAATTGTCAGCAGTGGTCGTCCTGGGCGGCGCGAACCTGATGCCTTGTAAAAGATAAACAAATGTCCCATCCAGTTTCTTTATGTAATATTAAAAATTATTTCTTTGTCGGAATGGTAGTTGCCACAACATTGATATTTGTGACAGAGTTAGATTATGGTATCATTATTATCTGCTTAAAAAAATAAGAGGAAATATCTGCGGTCGACAAAAATATTACTAATGTTGATAATGCAACGAAAAAAGTAGAGTGGTAAGATTCATTATAGATAACTTTTTTTTATATTTTTTGAGTATAACTACATGAAAAAAAAATTAAGTCGTAAGCCCTGTAAGTACCCATACTTTCATATTCTTTTTTATCTATGTCAATATAAATATTCTCCTAAGTAGACAAACTTAGATTTGTGAACAAAGATTTAAACACAATGTAATCAAATTCAATTTTTATACTAAAATTTCTTGATGAAAATGCATTTTATAGAATAAAATAACAAATATGTTTTCTTGAATGTTTTTCGCAGATACTTTGTGGCATATTTTATAAACTTTTTGAATATTTCAATGTTTTAGAACAAAGTACATAAACCCTGATGATGACAAGGTTCTTGTCGAAACCGGTTGGACAAAGTGTACCAATAAAAAGTGGTTAAAACAAAGTTGTTTTATTTTATAAAGAAATATGTTGTTCCACAAGAAATTTGACCAGCAACCAGGTTTCATCGTAACCAACATCATCAGAATTTTGTTTGCCTTGTTATGTATAGGTATAGCATAGAATTTTGTCTAGCCTCACACCAGTCTGATGATGTCAGTTACGACGAAATCCGGTTGCTGGTCAAATAAAATTCATATTCACTTTATGTAATACCACTTATGGTGATAAGGAGAGTGTAGCATTTACAACATTTTGAGTGTGTCCAAATACTTGTTAACAAATCTGGATTATCTCCAATTATAGGAGTTATTTTTCATATAATTTCCAATTATATGAGTTATTTTTCATATTATTTTTTAACATCTCATCAAAGGGTCTTCTTCATATTTTATGAGATGTTAAAAAATAATATGAAGAGTTTAACATGGTTGTTATTTTATTGTTCAATAAAATTACTTGTTCTTATGTATTTTACTTGAATATTTATTTTTGATTTCATTCGCGGTTTTATCTATTGTATAATTTTTTGAGTTGTATTTTTAATGTTTTAATTAAGTTTTACGGTGTTTGAATAATGCGGAATGCATCGAAACACGTATCAACATAGATTTTAAGAAATGGTTGTATTTACCTAGTTAAACCTCAGTTATATTTTTTCGATATAAGAGTATATGGTCAGCACGCTCGGCTACCATTCTGGAGGTCCCGGGTTCGATTCCCAAGGGGGGTAAAATAAATATAAGTAATTTTTTCCTTGTAATATTTATTCAATATTGCCATGGACTGGTACCCGAAGCGGAGGGCTGATCACCTTTCCTTCATGTGTAAAACGATCATGATAACACTGCGTTTATAAGACACAGTGCCCTATGCACCATTGGGGTGCGGATAAGGGTTTTTAAAATTATAATATTTTTTTTTATTCTAAAGCGTATTTATTAATAATCACGATGGAAAAGAGTTCATTTACCCACAAGTTCTTAAAACTAAGAATAGACCTAAAAGCATGTTGAAATATTTTCACTAGTTTTGAACTTTCAAAAATTATTCGCCATGTTTGTTTTATAACTCTTTAACTACCAAAAGGAGTCAAAACTTTACGTAGGATGACTTAAGTAATTGAATTAATAAGACTTAAAAAATAACTTTGTTTTCCAGAATTATCTAGAAGAAAATGAGAGCAAACTTATTTTATTCGTGTTTTAAAAGTAGTTTGAAACTATTAAAGAAAAGTTAGATTAAACATAAGATTTGAAATTTATTAACTTAAAAAATACTTTAATATTAAAAATACTTAATTATAAATGCTTAATAAATAAATTAATTGAACTAAAGATGGTACCGAGATCTCACAGGTTTCGAAAAATATATCGTTCACTCCTTTCAAGAACGTCACACATAAAAAAAACTAGTTTTTTTCGGGAGAACGTTTTTAATGTTTGAAAACATAAAACAATGTATTAAAAACAAATATCAAGCCACTTACTGGACTTTTTACTGTGCAACAGATCTTTTTACGTAAAACCTGAATGTTTTTTCTCCATTTTAAAAATGTTAAGTATATTTAAAAAAGCAATTAAACAAAACCTATTCTTCAAAATGAAAAAACAACACTTTTTGTTCTGTAGCAGGTAAATATTTAGTTAAAAATATGCCTTTTTTGCTGGGATATGGTACATTTTCTGGGCATTCCGAAAACATGCGCAACTGAAAATTCACGATTTTTGATATACGACGTTCTTGAAAGTGGTGAGTATACTAATAGGCAATTACTCTTCCCTTACCAAAAACTTCCACGTACTCCGTACACCATATGAAAATATGTTTTAAAAATATGATTTAAATAATATGATTTAAAAAATATGATTTAAAAAAATATTATTTAAAAAATATGATTGAAAAAATATGATTTAAAAACGCCTAAATGTGTTTTAATTGCATTGCGTAGCGAATACGTCAATTACAAATTGAATCGACACTATCAGACTTGTCTGATGACCTAGTCTGATGATGTCGGTTACGACAAAACCCGGTTGCTGGTCAAATAAAATTCATGTGAAAAGTTGTTATTTAATATTAAAAAATGCATTTCCACCAAGAAATCAGTACAAAACTAAACCATACAATTTTGCTTAGTAGAATCTTCCTTATTTTAAGGAAGGAATGCAAAGCTGAGACAAGCATTATCGATAAAATTAAGAAAGGTGTGTTGAGATGGTTTGGACACGTAGAACGAATGAGTGAGGAAAGAACGGTTAAACAAATTTATGAGGCGAATATAATTGAAAAAAGGAGCAGAGGAAGACCGAGAAAAACATGGCACAATCAGGTATGCCAAATACTTGCTTCCACGTTCATGCATAAATACTGATGCATGAGAAAAACTTGGCACGATCAAGTATGCCAAAAACTTGAAAGTGGTCCGGTTAGGAGATGCATGAACGAGGAAGAGGCGAAGAATTTGGCGTTCTATTCTCTCTGCCTACCCCTGCGGGGAAGCGGTGTGATAGTTAGTTAGTTAGTTAGTTAGGATCTTCCTTGTTCTCTGTTTTTGAAGATGGTTTTCCAATACTCCTGTGTCCTCTTCGGTACCTTTTATGGTATCCTGCATCGAAATAGCTTTCCAAAGTTTCTAGTGTAGTTCGCAAAACGCTAGAGCGGCCAGGATGATGTCGGCTACGACGAACCGCGGTTGCTAGTCATTCACGTGAAAAGTTGTCATATTATACACTAAGAAATATCAGTACAAAACTTAAACCATACGATTTTGCTTAGTAGGATCTTCCTTGTTCTGTTTTTGAAGATGGTTTTCCAATACTCCTGTGTCCTCTTCGGTATCTCTTATGGTATCCTGCATCATAATTGCTTTGTCAACTTCCAAAGTTTCTAGTGTAGTTCGCAAAACGCTAGAGCGGCCAGGTGTTTTGGAGATTCGTGCGCACTCGACCTCACACCGACCTCGCTAAATCACATTACTTCCCGACAACTTAGCTGGAAAACTTTCGGCAAACTTGTAACAACGACACGAGGTTCTTAAAATAAGTACTTATAACTCATTGTGATATTAGAGCCACCGTAATATATGCCTTGGCCGTTTACCGCTTCATAGATTTTTCGAAATACGGGTACCTTACTTTTTGTTGGGTAATATATCCAAAAATTGTCCACCTTCGTAGTGTAATGGTCAGCACGCTCGGCTACCGTTCTGGAGGTCCCGGGTTCGATTCTCAAGGGGGGTTAAAATAAATATAAGTTATTATTTATATTCAAAGTATTTACTTTGTGGTCAAACATTTTAATTGATATTAGTAATGTTAGTAAATAACCACTCACCGACTACTTCTGTCTACCGGTTTCGAGACGTACCCGTCTCTTCGTCAGGACATACACTACAATTTAACAATCATGCGAACAAAACTACACCACACCCACTTAGTACTATTAATAGTACTAAGTGGGTGTGGTGTAGTGTTGTTCGCATGATTGTTAAATTGTAGTGTATGTCCTGACGAAGAGACGGGTACGTCTCGAAACCGGTAGACAGAAGTAGTCGGTGAGTGGTTATTTACTAACATTACTAATATCAAATAAATATAAGTGATTTTTTCACTGTAATATTTATTCAATATTACCATGGATTGGTACCTGAAGCAGAGGGCTGATCACCTTTCCTTCATGTGTAAAACGATCATGATAACACTGCGTTTATAAGACATAGTGCCCTATGCACCATTGGGGTGCGGATAAGGGTTTTATATTATTATTATATAATATATCCAAAATAAAACACGGTTTTTTGGATTGAATTCTACATTTATATATGTATATATTAATACGTGATGCGTTTCGTCAGTAAGTAGTTTCGTTAGTAAGTAGTACCTAGCTTACCTTACTACCTACCTCTACTGCCTACCATAATTAATTCTCTATACACGCCACTGCCAACGTATTACATTGCTTTTGATTTCATTGAATATCCAACATAATTCCATGGATTTGAGAAAAAATTTAATAAATGAAGTTTCGCGTTTCAGGGTATAACGAGATACCTTTTGTTGAAAACTTCTTTTACTAGAAATTTCCTTTGTACCTGAAGATCCTTTTGATATCAAATGATAGGAGTTGCCGCGCAAAGTACTGGCTCACTACTGTATTTATTAAATTTATTAATATATTTTCCTATAGTTTTATGACATTAAAAAAATCTGAAAATGTTGAAATCACTCTTTTGGCTTGCTGTCTGATTTCACTGCGTATTTATCGTTGAGCTTTTGATTTCTTTTAAATTGAGGTATCAGATTTTTTTCATTAATCGATTCGGCAGTCACTTTGTGGATGTATCCATTTTTAATTTTAGTTTTACATACTTGGTAACTATCTGAAAAATGGTATTTACCAAGTAAAACTTTTGTCTAAAGAATTATTTGTTTCCAAAATATTTCATTTTTTGTTGTTCCTATTTTCTAAAATTAATTTACCGTCACGACGGTTCACCGAAGTGGTGGGCAGAGAGAAAATAACGTGATATTACTTATTAACCTTATTTTCCTCTTCCATATTCATGCATCTACTTATATATATTGTAACAAACACTCGATTATTCTTACTCTTAAGCTGGCCACTTTGGAGTATTTGAAATATTTGATCATACCAAGTTTTCCTCAGTCATCTTCTGCTCGTATTTCCAACTACATTTGCATTGAAAAATTATTTTGCTGTTCTTTCTTCACTCATTCGTTCCACATGCCCAAACCATCACTACACACATTCTTAATTTTATCGATAATACCTACTTATCTAGCTTTGCATTCTTTCTTTCATCTCCATTCGAACATCTATCATACATCGTTTCGGAGCATATTCATCTAAAATATCGATTTTTTATTGCATTTAGTCTACTTGCATCCTCTCACCAACTTCATGCTTCACTTCCATTAATAAGGTTCGAAACCTGGACTCCGTCGTGTACTGCCAGTAAGAAAATGTTAAAAATAATTGTTTATTTTCTTGAATGTTTTTAACAGCTTTGTGGCACATTTTATAAACTTAATAAAATAAAACTCTTTTATTGTTAATAACTTTTTTTATTACTTTTCCCCAACCAGTTTTGACAAGAACTTTGCCATCGTCAAGGTTAAACATGTACATGTTGGAGAAACAAAGTAGTTGTATTTTATGAAGAATTGTTTGTGAAATGATATTGATGAATGAAGATTTCAACTACACGCCTTTTAGGAGGATGTGTATAATATTTTACATTGCATTGGTGTCATATGTCATTTTCCTTTGAAAGTCGATATAAGTTCTTATTCCTCATTTCTCAAAACACAAACGTGGGACTGAAAATGGGAAATATTCCCTTTGAATTATTTTAATGAACTGAAAACCATTTCTAGATAGAAATACTTCATTTACTTAACAATATTGCCAGCTTAATATGGATTCTATAATTTATATTTGAAGCATTAACTTTGTGATTTTCCATTTTATAATTAAAATGTCACTTTATTTTAAAATCACTTTAAATATTTCATTATAATGTCTACCGGTTTTGAAGCTAATCGCTTCTTTATCAAGACTTATTAATACTAAAACACTATCTACTAAACAATATTCAAAATATTTTGACGGTTAGAGAAAGAAGCTTGGGTAGATCTCAAGTGGCTTTGTTTTTTTTGTGTTGATTGGCAAAGACAGTCAATAGGGATCAGGGATGATGAGGGATTGGAAACATATTTAATAACGGACTTTTAGCAAGATCATTTACTTCTGTATTTATTTGTTGTACATTATTATTTTTGCCTTTTTAAATTTCTAATATTTCAAAGTAATCTAATTTAAGTCCCCTTTTGAATGTATGTAATATATTTAGACATTTATTTTTATCAAATGAGTAATTATTTTCTATTAATTAATTGGCAAATTCAGAATAATTATTATTATTAACTCATCTTTTAAACTCTTTACATTGGATGTAAAGAGAGTCTTAAGTGATTTTAAATCAAAGAGGCATTTTCATAATTTGGATTCTTTTATTTTAAAATCAATCTTTCTCTCATATTATTTTTATTTTATTTTTATTTTATTGGAAGGAAGAACAACAGTTACAATATATGATACATAAAGAATACAAAAAATAAAATCATGAGTACCAATTATAGTTCTTCACAACTATACATAATTATACTCGTAAATGTTTTAAAAAATCATTATTCAATTATTTAATATGGGTGCCTTAACTTTAGATGAAACATCTTTCATTTTTATTCATAAATATGAAACATGAGCATCTCAGAGCTTACGACCTGGCATTTGGTTGGCTTAAGTGATCACTCTGTATATGTACATGTGTAACATACATCATTTTACCCATTATAATGGGTAATAATTATTTTTAACAATAATTATTGAACATCCATATGGAATTTTTTGGAACTTGCATGTATTCAATGATCTTGGATTCCTTTCTCATGTGTGAACAACTCAATAGATTTGGAAGTACGACTGGCCACATTTATTAAAATATGATAAAAAGAAGTTACGTGCAGTGTTTCTCCCGTTTTTAAGAGTTTTTAGGACTTATTTTAAATATTTAAAAAAAGGGATATACTCATTAATTCCGCATTAATTGTTTGTGTTTCATATATGTATAACGTGGTAATATTTTCCTTCGTAAATTTGGTGTAAATAATATGTAAAGTGGGTGTATAATAATAAAATAAACAATGTGTTGCTTTGTAATTAAAGTTTATATTTAAAGTTTATTCTTAATTTATCTTTATAATATTTTTCTATCTATCTATCTGATTCTGACAGTTCAGAATATTATATTTTTTCTATCTGATGTCTTTTGTTTTATTCAGTGCGACGCATGCGACATCTGGTGGTAGATTTGTACTATATGTAGGTACTTAATAAAATGTATAGGTAGGTACCTAGGTATTTTATTACATATGTTTTTAGGAAAGAGAGCGTCATTAAATATATTTTTAAGATACTATATGGCCTGTTGAATAATAATGCTAAATGTATATTTTGTAAAATATACCACAAAAGTGTCTTTCATTCTTACAAAAAACTCGAAACCAATAGAAACTTCAATATTTACTGTGTTCTTATACAAACTGAATAAAGGATTTCCATTTTTTAGCTAGCAACCTTTTGGTTGTATATTTAGAAAGAGTAAAACATTTATGAAGTGGTAAAAAATAATGCGAATATTTTGGTAGCTCGTAAGCGTACCTAAAATTCAGTTTCTTTCATGAGACAATAACACATTTCAGTTAATTTTATCCATTTTGAATTAAAGTTTTGCATATTATTTTTTGACATCTCATCAAAGATGAAGAAGAATATGGAAGTCTGGGCATTTACGGGGCTGACGACCGTCATAGGCTGGTTTAAGTGATCACTTTACACACGTGTAACATTCACCAATTCTACCCATTATTGACAACCACACTACTCAAATTCTGTACATCTCACCAATAGATGTCTCTAGTGAAGTTCTAGTGTTTCAAGAACAAGGTTTCTAAATTGGTTCATATATACAGAACTTCCAAGAATTTGAGCAGTGTGGTTGTCAATAATGGGTAGAATTGGTGAATGTTACACGTGTGTAAAGTGATCACTTAAACCAGCCTATGACGGTCGTCAGCCCCGTAAATGCCCAGACTTTCATATTCTTCTTCGTCTTTGATGAGATGTCAAAAAGTAATATGAAAATAACTCCTGTAATTGGAGATAATCCAGATTTTGTGAACAAGTATTTGGACACACTCAAAATGTTGTATAGTTTTACTTCATGAACACGGTGTTTGAAAATCATACGAAAAACATTGAAATGCGAATAACAATTCATTTTACGAATAAAAATACTGTTAACATCACATCAGTAGAAAATCTAACAGCGATTTTCAAAGTACTTTTTTTTAAACGCGCTAAACAAGGCATAAAGTAAAACATTATAAAAATCCACGTTTTTAAATTGCTGTGAACTCCATTTAAATTTCTTTTAACTTTGACAGAGCACGCTTTAAGCGTCATTATTTCATTTCAAGAGGGTCCTAAAGAGTCCTTTTCTCTTGGAAATTCAGGAAATGATAAAAACGTCCGTGTAAGTAAAACATCTGTGTTTCACTCAATTCACCGTTTCTCGTCCTCGTACGCTAAAGTGAAAAAGGCTTTTGTTTTATACTATAATAAAGGGAGTGTTTATTCACGTTCAGATCCAGTGTTGATTACGTTTTGTACGTTTCGACATTTGGTCCAGTGTTTGATCGTCCCTTTGAAATAATAAATGGAGAATTGAGGATTACAAATAATGGATTTACAAATAAATAAAATTGATCAAAAGAGCACATAATATTTGTGATTTATTAGATGAGAGTATAATGAATGCAGTCGAAATTCAATCTCTCATATCGGAATATGTATTAAAATCACAAATAAAAAACTTGTTTTTTTTTTTAATTTCATCCCCACCCGATGGTGCATAGGACACTGCACCATATAAACGCAATGTTATCTTGATCATTAACACATGAAGGAAAGGTGATCAGCCATCCGCTTCAGGTACCAGTCCAGGGTAGTGTTGAATAAATATCAGAGTGAAAAAAAACACTTATATTTATTTGACCCCCACCCCCCTGGGAATCGAACCGGGGACCTCCAGTGCGGTAGCCGAGCGTGCTGACCATTACACTACGGAGGCGGACTAAATGTTTTTTTACCAATTGAGTATTATATTTTCATAAATTAATTCGGCAGTCACTTTTTTTAAGAATCCCATTAAGAATTCCAAAAGTGATCATGCTTTTAAGAACAGTGTCTGTCGATGGTTGCTCCTCGTTGGTAGAGACAAGGTGGAAACAGACTTAATTCCAAGCTCAATACTTGTGATTATTTTATTGTATTACCTTTTTATTGTTTTATATCTTGTAATGTCAAAAACCTGGTAATTGAAAAAAGACTTAATTGTATTAACTATGTATATTGTAAATCATATAAGTATTTTTGACTCAACATGGCTATTCCTAAATAGCGATAATACATTTAATTATTTTTTGACATCTCATCAAAGTTGAAGAAGAATATGGAGGTCTGGGCATTTACGGGGCTGACGACCGTCATGTTACACGTGTGTAAAGTGATCACTTAATACCAGCCTATGACGGTCGTCAGCCCCGTAAATGCCCACACTTCCATATTCTTCTTCATCTCTGATGAGATGTCAAAAAATAATATGAAAATAACTCCTGTAATTGGAGATAATCCAGATTTTGTGAGCAAGTATTTGGACACACTCAAAATGTTGTAAATACATATAATTCATAAAATCTAAAAAAATGTTTCTATGTACCTTAAATAATTAATTTTTTTATTAATAAATAAAATAAAAATGAAAACCAAAGAAATAGTGTTATTTACTAAGTAAAACTTAAAATGTTACTAGTTACTAGTTTTGAAAGCTACAGGTTCTTAGATATAAATATATTTATATATATATATATATATATATATATATATATATATATATATATATATATATATATATATATATATATATATATATATATATATATATATATATATATATATATATATATATATATATATATATATATATATATATATATATATATATATATATATATATATATATATATATATATATATATATATATATATATATATATATATATATATATATATATATATATATATATATATATATATATATATATATATATATATATATATATATATATATATATATATATATATATATATATATATATATATATATATATATATATATATATATATATATATATATATATATATATATATATATATATATATATATATATATATATATATATATTAGCAGTACTTTCGAAACTAATAACGTTATAATAGTCTTTTTGATTTGAAGTTTTACTTAGTAAATATCACTTTTTCTTAAGTTATCATTTTTATTTTATTAATTTAAAAAATATATATTTATCTCTTATTTAATCTCCTAAAGACTCGTTCTTGTTCCATAAACTCAAAATTCCTATGAAAGGAATATTTGAGACGATTCTCGAGATTAAGGCAAATGCGAGGAAAGAACTAAAGGACATCACAAAAGCTTTCCAGGACTATTTCCAAATGGGAAAACACCGTTAGGATAGGTGTGTGCGTAGGAAAGATGTATACTTTAAAGGCGACCCAGACCCCCTATACGTATAAAATATATGTATAAGAATAAATAATAGATGTATATTTTGTAAAGTCTTCTCTTCTTTCTTCTTTTTAATATGTTCATATTAAGTTTATTGTTTTATGAAGCCATATATAAATAAATAAATATAATAAATCATTCATTCATCATCGCTATCACGTGTATATGTTTTACCCTTTTTCAAGATCAGTTGCTAATTTTCATCATCGGAGAAGGGCTTTGAAGAATGTCTTGTGTTTTTGGCATTCGAAAAATCGGTAATAAATGATTTTATGGTTTTAGCGTTTATATCTTTACGTATTTCCTTTTAAGGTTCCAAAATCTATATTAATGTTTGAATTTCAATTTTCCATTAAAGGATCCTCTTCAATTAGTTTTTAATAATTTACTTTATTTATTTTCCTGAAACCGTGTTATGAAAAGTATACATCCGTGTGATACGAGGTCCAAGTATATGTGTGTATATATATATATATACATATATATATATATATATATATATATATATATATATATATATATATATATATAAAAATATAGATATATATATATATATATATATATATATATATATATATATATATGTATATTTATATATATATATATATATATATATATATATATATATATATATATATATATATGTATATATATATATATATATATATATATATATATATATATATGTGTGTGTGTGTGTGTGTGTGTGTGTGTGTGTGATAGAAATTATTTCATGCACAAAAAAGGTGCCCATCAGAAATGAACACCTTTTTTTGTTCTTCGCATAAAACCAAATATCTGTAATGAAAATATAAAAAAAATAACCCTTTTCAGAATTTACGTTAGACCTGAAATATAAAATTTGTCATACAACGTATTTTGTATATTAATCAAGATATTTACCATTCCTTACACGTGCCACAAATGCTATTAGATTATATGGTTATTATATATATGTACACAAGTTTAACATTCTCAGACATAAAAACGTGCTAGTAATATCATTCAAATATTGTGTAATAACTATTTATTATTAGGTATGGTTTCAATTCTTACCAAATCTTTCCAGAATGTAGGATGTTATTCACACATATCGCTCACTCCTTTCAACAACGTTATATATTAAAAACTAGATTTTTCATGAGTAGTTTTAAAAATTAAAAAATATAAAAAAAATATTTTAAAATTAAATATCAAGCCGCCTTATGAACTTTTTACTGCGCCATAGATCTTTTTAGGTAAAACCTGAACGTTTTTTCTCCATTTGAAAATATTTAGTTTATTTAAAAAAATAATTATACAATACCTTTTATTCAAATGCAAAAACAACACTTTCTGCCCTGTAGCGGGTAAATATTAAGTTAAAAATATGCCACTTTTGCTGGGATAAAGTACATTTTCTGGGCATTCCGAAAACATGCACAACTTAAAATTGTCGATTTTTGATATATGACGTTGTTAAAAGGAGTGAGCGATATCATCATCACATTCACAATTGTCATTCAACTCACGTTTCCAATCATATAAAGTTATTCGTATCTTTATGTTAGAGCATAAAATAACAATCACATCAAGTCTCAATTATATACTAACAAATGATTTCAGAAAAAGGTAATATAAGAGATCTGGAAACAGTGGCGTGCTTTTCATATAGGGACGAAAATAAATACATATAAACATTTTGTATATTAATTGCTTTGTAGCATATAACACTCTCCTTGTCATTCATCGCTCACTTCGTGTAATACCACTTAAATAAATTGAAATTACTACGGTCTCCTATGAAAAAATCATTCTTATTATTATTTATTGATTCGGCATTTACTTTGTGGAATAACACATTGATTATTTTTTTTAATTAAACACTTGTAATGAACAACTTAATGAGTTTTGTTTTTATACACGACTAGTTTCGAAAACTAACAGATGATTTCATCTATAGGTAAAAATTAAAATGAAAACATCTGTAAGTTTTCAAAACTAGTCGTGTATAAAATTAAAACTCATTAAGTGCTTTACTACAGGTGTTTATTCTTTAAAAAATCGCATAATTCTTATCTATAGAAATGTACGAACTACATTTGAATTTATGTATCAAACACTGATTTTTTTAGTCTACGAAGTTGTATTTTGTTGTTAAAAAAAACCACATAAAAATCAATTTTGTGATAAGTATTTTGCCTTGTTATGTAATTTTCAAATGACAATATTTTTAAAAAGCCGAAACTAGGCGAAACAATTGTTACAAAATTGATTTGTATGTATTTTTTTACGATAACATACAACTTTGTAGACTTAAAAAATCACTGTTTGATTTTACATTTAATACATAAACTTATTACTCTTATTTAAAAGAGTGAAAGAAGATATAGGAATCACAATGAAAATATTTTTTAAGACTTAAAGTTAAATTTAGTAATTTTTATATTATGGGTACCTAAGTCTTTTCTTTACCCTCCCACTCCCTCCACCCCTCATATTTGTATAACATAAACGGGAGTGTAGTGGAAAATAAACAATCCACACTACTACTATTACAGCTCTATAAACCGTAGAAAATAAACCATATGACGTCATAAAACGTTCGATGACGGAAATTTGATGAAGTATGCGAACGCACGTTTTTTGTTTTATTCAAATACCTAATGTTTAACCTTCATATCTCCCTTAGTTCTCGATAGATTTCAATAAGAATATTAGTCGATTGTCTTTTTTTTCATTTTTATTAATTAGTCAATAAACCAACATCCTGACATAAATCTGTTGTAAACATAACGAAAAAAACATCTCATCAACCAAAGTTTTATATTTATTTTTCTAAACTAAAAATCATCGCCGCTACTTTGAATTGTGGCGTCTGATGATATAATATCATATTGGTTAGGCTTTTCGCTACGAGCAATGATATTCCGACTCTGAAAATCAATATTTGACCCCGAAACATTTCCTCGCCCATCACGATTTGCTACTTTTACAATACCTGTCATTAGGGAATTACAGTGTAGTATTCTGAGGGTAGGTTTTTACTGATATATTATTACATGTATTTTTTTACATATATATATATATATATATATATATATATATATATATATATATATATATATATATATATATATATATATATATATATATATATATATATATATATATATATATATGTATATATATATATATATATATATATATATATATATATATATATATATATATATATATATATATATATATATATATATATATATATATATATATATATATATATATATATAGAAATATATATATATCTATATATATATAAATATATATATACATATATATATATATATATATATATATATATATATATATATATATATATATATATATATATATATATATATATATATATATATATATATATATATAATCTTAATTCCAGCTTGACAGTGGTGGGTGCAATACTTGTATATGTAATAGTCAGCCATACATGTTTAACAACCTTTTTTTTTATAAAATGAAATTAAAATAATAAACAAATGAAAACAATAATAATCAAATATACACTATGCGCATTTAATGTTTAACCTCGGTTTTTTTGTATGCATGTTTAACTTCGGCTCGTAACGCATGTCTGTATTGAAAACTTTAGTGCATGTTGGTCTTCGGGTCGACCAAAAATTGCATGTGTTAGACATTTTGTGTGGTTTTGAGTGTGTAAAAAATGGTGCTATGGTGGTGAAGGGTGGTATTGTTTGCATACTGTGTTAGTGATTGTCCTGATGAAGAGACGGGTACGTCTCGAAACCGGTAGACATAAAAATCTCGGTGAGTGGTTATATGCTAATATTATTAACATTTTTGTAAAAAAAATAATAAGTAAAAATGACTAACCACAAAGTAAATGCTTTAAATATTAATAATATTGAGAATATAATAATTATAATTTAATAAGTAATAGAAGCAGGAGAGATTGAGAATCACTTGGCATAAAACTTAACTTGAAAGTAAGTCAGGAGAAGAAATAATCGCCGGTATATATGAGGAGAAGTATGATTATGAAAGAGGCGATGAAAGTTATATAAAGATTAGTGTGGCGTTCTATTCCCTCTACCTTCCCTCGCTGCGTGATGATTAGGTAGTCAGTAAGTTTAAGAGTGAAATAATTATTTCTACTTAAAATATATTTCTGACTATTAAGTTTTCATAACACAAAAATAATAAAAAATCCTACTTTTAGAATTAAACAAAAAAAATCGCCCTCCTAAGACATTTGAAACAAACGGAAGTACATTGAAGTCTTTGAATCTATATTTATTTTATCTCCATTAAAAGAAACCTTTTATATTGAGATTATCCAATTCAATAGAAGATAATTCTAGAATCCAGATAACTTATTTGAAGATCTGATCGGATAAAAGACGGAAATTTGGCGATTAAACGCCCATAGGAGATAAATATCTTCTTTCAGCATCTAAGTCGAAAATCCACTGACACGTGTGCTATGTAGACTAGAAGATTAATGTACAATTTCCTCAAGAGACATGTTTTTTTCTAACTTACTTCTATACTTTGCACATGATGAATTGACTGTAAGTACACTTATCTGACTCTAATCTAGGTAAAAAAAAATTGACATCTCAATATAGACGAAGGAGAATATACAATGGAAAACACCCCTATATTGTTGAAACAAGAGTTATTAAAATAATCGCTCACAGGGGTAAATGTTTTTAAATTGTTTTTTTAATTTTTCACGTTTTTTTTTGACATATCAAAGATGAAGAAGAATATGGAATTTAAGGCTGGTTTAAGTGATCACTTTATACACGTGTAATATTCACCAATTCTACTCAATATTGACATACACACTACTCAAATTCTTAGAAGTTCTAAATATATGAACCAATTACGAAACGTTGTTCTTGAATTACTAGAACTTCACTAGAGACATCTATTGGTGAGATGAAAAAAGCTTTTTATTGAGCAGAAACTCTTTTATTATGTCAAAAAGTTAAATGAAAAATATCACCTGTAATTCACCAAAATGTTGAATTTTAATTTTATAAAAACTTAATTTAGTAATTTCCGCTGGGTAATGTTTTTAAAATGGGGGAGTTTACTGTATATCGTATCAACATTCATAAAGATAGCTGCTGACTGATATCTTAGTCCAGAAAGTGACCACTCAAATCAACCGATTGCAGGTCGTTAGCCCTTTAAATGCCCAAGTTTTCACAGTATTCTTCATCTGTATTGAAATATCAATATAAGTAACTCCTTACTCATATTTATTCAAAAATATTTTGATACGTTCAAAACATCCATCTGTTTGGATTTATTTTTTAGTTTTACAACTTTTTTTCTACATGTTGACATCTCAACAAAGATGATATACAATATGGAAGCCTGGGTATTACCAGAACTTAAAACATACACCGTCATACACTGGTTAAGTACTTTATTTACAGACAAGTAACATTTATTTATTTTATTTACTACTACCATCACGCCGTTTCCCCGCAGGGGTAGGCAGAGAGGATGGAACGCCACACTCTTCTGTCCTGACATACACTCCTAGCCTCCTTCACATCCATACATCTAGTCATACATGCCCTCCGATTACGCAGACTTTTGACACCGCCAGATTTTAGGTTCTGATTGATCTGATCGTGCCAAGTCTTTTTCGGTCGTCCACGTTCTGTTTTCCCTCTCACATTCGCCACATATATTTTCTTTGTCATTCTCTCGCTATCCATTCGCTCCACATGTCCATACCACCGCAAAGAGCTCTTTCTAATCTTTTCAATTATTCCTCGTTCAGCCTTATATCATATCATTCCTTTCTTATATCATTTATTTTATTTTATTTTATTTATTTAAACTTTATGTACAGAAAAGAAATAGGTACATTGGCGTTCTTATTGCTAAAAAGCAATATCTTCCAGCCAACCAAAAACAGACTAGTGATATTGATCAAAACGTTTGATACCATATAGCTGTTTGCTATCAGAGGGTAGGTAGTAATAGAACATATAAAAAACATAAATTACAAATTTACATTTAAAAAAACATAAATTACAAATTTACATTTAAAAAAACATAAATTACAAATTTACATTTAAAAAAACATAAATTACAAATTTACATTTAAAAAAACATAAATTACAAATTTACATTTAAAAAAACATAAATTACAAATTTACATTTAAAAAAACATAAATTACAAATTTACATTTAAAAAAACATAAACTACAAATTTACATTTAAAAAAACATAAATTACAAATTTACATTTAAAAAAACATAAATTACTAACTAACTAACTAACCGTCACGCCGCTTCCCCGCAGGGGTAGGTAGAGAGAATCGAACGCCATACCACTCTGTCTTTGCAAACATTCTTCGCCTCTTCTACATGCATCTCCTCATACATACCCGACGATTATTACGACTCCTGACCCGGCCGCTTTCAAGTATTTGACAAACCTGATTGTGCCTGGTTTTCCTCGGTCTTCCTCTGCTTCTTTTTCCAACTATATTCGACTCATAAATTTGTTTAACCGTTCTTTCTTCACTCATACGTTCCACATGTCCAAATTTTCTCAACACACCTTTCTTAATTTTATGGATATTACCAAATACAAAAATTACAAAAGATGATAATAAGGAGGGCAAAGGAAAAAGGGAGTTTAGGGAAGGAGGTAGAGGAAAAAACTAAGGGAGGAGGTTTGATGGACAGTTAGGATTCTAATGATAAATAGTAATTTACCATTCTATCCTTGATTGACAACCACACTTCTAAAATTTTTGGAAATCATTTTTATTTTTTCCACTTTAGTTCATTTGAACAATGATTTCTTTCATCGTTACCGACATTGCTAGTCTGAGGATGTTGGTAACGACTTCACCGTGAAATAAAATAAAAGAAACCAGCCTATGACGGTCGTCAGCCCTGTAAAAGCCCAGACTTCCATAATCATCTTCTAGTGAAGTTCTAGTGATTCAAGAACAAGGTTTCTAAATTAGTTAATGTTTATTGAACTTCCAAGAATTTGAGTAGTGTGGTTGTCAATAATGGGTAGAATTGGTGAATGTTACACGTGTGTAAAGTGATCACTTAAACCAGCCTATGACGGTCGTCATCCCTGTAAATGCCCTGACTTCCATATTCTTCTTCATCTTTGATGAGATGTCAAAAAATAATATTAAAATAACTCCTGTAATTGGAGATAATCCAGGTTTTATGAACAAGTATTTGGACCACTCAAAATGTTGTACATATTCTCCTTCTTTCCTTTCCTCACCTAACGACATCTTTGATCTCGCATATTTCCCTTATCCTGGTGTTCCTTATTCTATCTCGTAGATTCTTGCCATATATGCTTCTTAGAGTCTACATTTACGATACACTAAGCGCGTTTTTTGTGCCTACGGTATCCGCACTACTTTTAATTCGAAATTAATTTATGATAATCATTAAATTTTAATTAATTCGTTACTTTGTAAAAAGAGTTTATTTAGAAGTATTTAGATTTAGATCAAATTAATTCAATTTGCGACGTTAAAACCACTATTTTATTATAATTACCATTTTTGAACCCCACTTATATAAAGTGCCCATAAATTGGAGTCTTTAAAATATGGCAATTTGGTAAGCGAATATCTTGAATTATGAAATGATCTATCTTTGTAGGCCCGTGATTTACTTGCTAGCGGTAGGTATTCGTAATAAATCACATTTCATTGGTAAATGAGGTCTCTCCGGAAATCGAAACGAAATTGAAAAATTTCAGATATAATTCTGACTCCCTTTCGTCGACAAGAGTCATATAACGAAGGTACTAGGGAGAATCTTAGATTTAAAAGGTGTCTCAACTTTTTATTGAAAAAAAACTAACCATTACGCCGCTTCCCCGCAGGGATAGGCAGAGAGATCGAATGCAATACCACTCTGTCTTTGCAAACATTCTTCGCCTCTTCCACATTCATGTATCTCCTCATACATACCCGAAGATTATTACAACTCTCAACCCAGCCGCTTTCAAGTATTTGACATATTTTATTGTGCCAAGTTTTCCTCGGTCATCCTCTGCTTCTTATTAAATACGTAAAATTCTTTAAGACATTTGAAGTGTGTCCAAAAACTTGTTTTAAATTTTGGATTATCTCCAATTACAAGTTACGATTATTGTAGATAATCCAGATTTGAGAACAAGTATTTGGACACATTCAAAATGTTTTAAATATAATTTTTTTATCTTAACAAAGATGAAGAAGTAGATGGAAATCTGAGCATTTTCGTGGCTTACGACCGGCACAAACAGGTTTAAGTGATTGTAAACTGTTCACTTAACCAAACCTATGACGGACGTAAGCCCTGAAAATGCCCAGACTTCCATATTCTTCTTCATCTTTGTTGGGATGCCCAAAATGTTATATACAATAGTTAGCATCTAGACTCCAGAGCCCTGGTTAAAACTCGTTGTTCATATTAATGAACGAAGTTTTGGACACACTCAAAATGTAAACATAAGTATACACAAAATATAAGTAAAGGTTTAAAATGTGATACTATAAACAAACAAAAAAAAAGAGAAAAAGTCCTTCTCCAAGCAAAAGAGCTCCGTCTTTTTTTGGAGACTCAGCGTAACAAAAATTATAGGATTTAATTAAGTAGAAATGTATGGAAATTGTAACTAATTGTATAAAAAAAGTAATTAAATTGATTAATTAAAAAAAAACCTTTGCAGACAATTTTTGCTCCACGTAAGGACCCCAATCAACCCTAAGAATTATTGCACTCGACCGCGCTACACCCTTATAATTCCTTTATTCTAAAGAGGTTATTTTTTTACTAAATTATATTACCTTAATGAAGGGAAAATAAAATCTGATTCCATCCTTAGGGTACCTGAATAATTTCTATTCAAGACCTGAAATTTGAGAGTATAATAGATTTCAGAAACTCTGCAAAGAATTACAATTTACCTAGAATTTGAGAAATATCAAATATCTCATTTTCACTTTACTAGACGGTAATTTTTTGTTCATCTCCTAAGTGTAATGGTCAGCACGCTTGGCTACCGTTCTGGAAGTCCTGGGTTCGATTCCCATGGGAGGAAGAAATAAATATGCAATGTTGTTTTTTCACTTAAATATTTTTTCAATATTTTCCTGGACTGGTACCTGAAGCGGAGGGTTGATCACCTTTCCTTCATGTAAAGATCAAGATAACGCTACGTTTATATGATGCAGTGATCTATGTACCATTGAGGAGCGCAAAACGGCCACTCCTGTTTTTTCCCCATAAAAACGACATTTAACTCTGTGTAATAAAATAATGATAGTAATGTTATAAAAAAGACAATATTTTTTTTAATAATGTAGTAAGACAGTGTATCTAAATATCGATCCATTTGAAGAAATAAACATTTTTAACCTTAGCTAACTAGCTTTACCTAGCTTTTTTGACATCTCAACATCGAAGAATATGAATATCAGAATATAAATATCTAAATACTTATGTAAAATGTGAATATCTGACCAATAGACGTCTGTAGTGAAATTGAAAGTGATTCAAGTACAATGTTTCAACATTGGATTATATATACCTATATAGAACTTCCAAGAATTTGAATAGTGTGGTTGTCAATCATGGGTACAATTGGTGAATGTTACTCGTGTGAAACGTGGTCACTTTAACCAACCTTTGACGGCCGTTAACCCCGTCAATGCCCACACCATATTATTTTTTATTTATAAAAAAACAATGTTATAATTAATATATTTTATTTATTGAAAGCATTGATAACTTTATGGTATGGTAATAAAACACTCTCCTTATCATTCATTGTTTACTTTGTGTATTACCACTTTCATAAACACTTATTTGTGTCTACCGGTTACGGAATATTGTTCCATCATCAGGACATTAAAATAAAATTATAACGAAAGAGAGACGACAAATTAATCACAATGGGAATATTTTCAAAAGTCGAAGTTAAATTTAGTTGGTTATTTATAATGGATAGTCTTTATTGATTTCTTTACTTATTTCTAATTTTTCTAGGTTATCTAAACAAATACTAAATATTTTTATTCAAATGTCAAATCGTAATAATTTTATTTAAATGACCTGTTGACGGAACAATTAAATCACAAATAAGTGTTTATAAAAGTGGTATTACACAAAGTAAACAAAGGATGATTCGGAGAGTGTTTTTAATAATAAATCATTTAAATTTTCTAAAACATCTGACGATAAGAGTAACGATGAAAGGTTTTGTCTGCTTATCTTCAGGAGGGGTGTAGAGGAAATACGCGAAGGGTTGTTATCGCAACACATCCCCAACAGGACTTAGAAGCGACACATTCATTTGGATTTACACAAACGAAAATCAACATGTCAAATAATAAAGCTTCAAATATGCTTTGTTTGTTGCGGAGCTTTTCAAAAGCTTTATCTTATTTTGAAATATTTATTATCATCCTTAAAATATTCCCTAACATAAATTATCCTTCTTTATAATAAAATAATATTATACTTCTCAACATTTTGAGAGTGTAAAATTATTTATTGTAACTGCAGACAGCTGGTAGAATTCCATTTTAAATTGTTGGGTAATAAGACGAAACGCGTCACATATTATCATATACATATATGTACATAAAAATAGAATTTAATCCAATAACCTTGTTTAATTTTAGATATACATAATACTTAACAGTGTAAAATTCCTTGTTAACAAATCTGGATTATCTCCAATCAGGAGTTATATTTTATATATTATTTTAACATCTCAACATAGATGAAGAAGAATATGGAAATCTGAGTATTTACGGGGCTTACAACCATCACAAGCTGGTTTAAGTGATCATTTTACACACGTGTTACATTTACCATTCTACCCATGACTGACAACTACACTTCTCAATTTTTGGATGTCGTACATACCATATATGATCAATCTCATGACGTCTCACGATAGAGTTCACAAAAGCCATCTTTAGCCGTATTTAGTTGATCATCTTTTTATTTATATGTATGCACGATTTAAACCTCGGATTATTTAAATACACTGTAAAACACCTGAAATCCTGATTTTGAAACAACTTTTAATGCAGCTTATAATTTAAACAGTTATAAATATTTATTCTTTGAAATAACCAGATATAGCTTTTACATTAATTATTTTTAAAAAATCAGTGTGACATTTCTTTTAAATAAAAAATCGAGAGAGCAAAAACACATTCATTGTTCAAGATACAAAATTAGAAGTACCCTGTGAAAGCTGAAATTGTGAAATTTGATTAAATCTGTTTTCAGCGAATGTTAGCTACATCCCAAATTTTCAGTACAGACGTGAAAGAGCTTTTATCTTATAATTTGCTAAGTAACCAATGTATCTTCAGCCGTTCTCCTCCCTACAACCCCTTACTGATATGCGACAGAGTATTCATCCCTTAACAAAACAGAATAAAAAACCTCTAAAGAAATTTACCAAAATAAGCAGTAAATCAAAAAAGAGGATTCAAAACAGAAGTGTTTTTTAAGGAATGAAAATATGTTAAAATATTTTCTTGAAATTTAGGACACGTAGGACACGACATTTAGGACACGACACAAATATTTTCTTGAAATTTAGGACATTTAGGACACGCAATGTGTAAGACTTTGAAATGAAAAACATCTATATTTAGAACAAATAAAAATTTCATTCAAATAAATTTATTTTCAGCATAAAATTAATCTTAATAAATATTTTTTCTTAAAATCTAACAAATAGTGGTAAAAAAAAAAAAAATTACTAGCGGATAAAATAATAATACTTTTCAGTAATATTCATTTTACTTGGTAAATACTGCATTTATATAAAATAAAATCAATAATGGTCACAATCTTATAAAAAATAAATTATACAATAAGTCAATTATACCAAACACTAGTTTATTAAATTACTTAGTAAATACCACTTTATTTTAAAATCTATTTTGACACGCATTTCTATGCATTCTGCGTCATTTTCAAACACCGTAGGCGTCATTCATATCGAGACATGTGTCATAATAGATTTTAAAAAAAGTGGTATTAATAGTAAAATTTAAAAAGTTAAAATTTAGTTGGGTTAAAACAAAGTTGTTTAGTTTAATACAGTTTATAAAATGTGTCACAAAGTATTTGCGAAAAACATTCAAGAAAAGTAAAATTTTAATCAAAAATGTATAAATATTACCATAAAGTGACTGGCGAATCAATTAATTAAATATCTTGAAACAAATAATATACATTTTTTATTACTTATTCTATAATACATCGGATTTATGGACATAAATTATTTTTATTTCCTTATTTTTATTTTTATGAAATATAGCGCTTTTTTCGTAAAATACTACCTCAAGAGCACTTATACTACCTCAAGGGCGCTCATCGGTAGTATAAAGGTAATCGGTTTTGGCTCCGTGGTAAAGTGGTAACTCGAGTTCGATTCCCTGGAAGGTAAAAATAAATAATGGTGATTTTCACTTTCATTTATGTTTAATACCATCCTGGTCTAGTACAACAAGCGCTGAACCAATCACCTTGCCTTCATGCATTATCGGTATAATGGATAATCCTGAAATTATCCAGAGCATTGGTCTGTATATTCCCGATAGTTACCTAAGACACCGAAGGCATAGATTGTTTCTCATTCCTATATACAGGACCAACCTGCCGATGGCTATGCCTGTAGGAAGAGCTACCGCTATGCTGAACAATTACACGCCGGATGTTCATCTGTTCCATGTGTCTGAAGGGGTATTTCGAAGCGGGATTCTTCTACATCTTTAACAAGAGTATTATTGCTTACTTTAAAATATTTGTTAATGTAAACGCATTAAATTTTTGTTTGTAATGTGTATGTTAATTATAAATGAATAAATCGAATTGAATTAACGATCAAGATACCTCTGCATCAATATTGCTTACAATCCGCATAAGGGTTTAAAAATAAGAACATATAAATTGTAGTGTCCTAAATTATTCCACGATTTATTTTTTCAATCAAATAAAAAATTGGCCCGCAAAGGATTTGAACCTTCAACCTCCAGTTTGTGCTTTGAGCCTGGTGCTCTAACCAATTGAGCTAACGGACCCGATATTAAAGTGGTCATAATACGAGTATAATTGATTGCCAGGTTGACTGATAAGGAGATAAGATAATTGAATACACAACTAATACCACTACAGTGAATATCTCGTAGTGTGTTTTTTGTGTTAAAATTAATATTCATTCTCCATTTTAAGATTTTCAGCCTTCATAATGTACGGTAGCGTATTTACCTACCGTACATTATCAGGAGGTCCTGGGTTCGATTACCAAGAAGGGGTAAAAATAAATATAGCGATTTTACACTGTAATATTTATTTAATATTACCCTGGACTGGTGCCTAAAGCGCAAGAGTGATCACCTTGCCTTCATGTAAGTAATAATCAAGATAATACTGCGTCAATTCTATGTAGTGCCCTATGCACTATTGGGTGCGGATAAGGGTTATAAGTTAATAATTTCATGGTATAATTATCACGAGAATTGTCCAAATTTACCTATATATATTTGTTCATTTCTATTTATAAAAAATGTCAACATGTATGATAGATGCTCGAATGGCGATACTTATGCACATGAAAAAACTTTTTTTTTTCGGTCTATATTATTTTTATATTGTACGTTATATATATACAAATTATCAAGCATCGTGATACATGAACAGCCTTTATGTATGGATGTGAATCATGGAGTTGGCAAAAGAAGGATGAAAGTAGACTGAATGTAGAGACAGTCGAAGTACGATCATTCAGTACTGCAAAACCACGTATGAAAGATGGTTCAACGCTGAAATAAAATGCACGTAAAATCTTTCAGAATCATTTAACATAGTTTGATACCTGATAACATGATTTAAAATTTTATCAAACCTTTTTTTTACCAGTCACTTATATATTTAAAGCGAAATTTAATGTAATCACGAAAACTTAAAAAAAAATTGTATGCAAGATGTTTGAACGGGGATATAAGAAAATAATGCAAGTCTGAGATAAGCATTATCCATCAAATTAAGAAAAGTGTGTTGAGATGGTTTGGGCATGTGACTCGAATGAGTGAAGAAAGAACAGTTAAAATAATGTATGAATCGAAAGTGGTTGGTAATAAAAGCAGAGAAAAACTGAAGAAAACTTGAACACCGAAGAAAGCATGATGAAGTATTTTAAATACTTGAAAGTGGTTAGGTTAGAAGTCGAAATAAAGGAAAATAAAAATTGACTGACTGAGAAAAGTGTGTTGAGATGGTTTGGGCATGTGACTCGAATGAGTGAAGGAAGAACAGTTAAAATAATGTATGAATCGAATGTGGTTGGTAATAAAAGCAGAGAAAAACTGAAGAAAACTCAAACACTGAAGAAGGTATGATCAAGTATTTTAAATACTTGAAAGTGGTCAGATTAGAAGTCGAAATAAAGGATAATACAAATTGACTGATTGGAAATACTTAATTAAAATAATAATACAATATAATTAAAATGTAACTTTGTTTTCAAATCACTTTAAATATTAAAGTGATTTTAGAATAAAGTAATATTTTAATTATAAAATGGAAAATCACAATGTTAGTGCTTCAAATATAAATTAAATAAAATAAATTTACAAATGATTTTATGTGTTTTTCATCAGCCTGTAGTTCGGTTGTGAAATAATCCAACAATTTGTAATGTGAAAAAGTGCTTGTCAAAATCAATAAACAAGTTTCCTTTAAGTATAATAAAGAATAAGAAACAGTTACTTAATTTAATAAAGTACCATTAAGAAACATAAATAACTAATAATTTCTGATGACATTCACTGTGAAACTTTCTTCCAAAAGTTTAAAAAAACAACTCTTATTCGTTTTGTGTTACGAGAGCTAAATTATTATTTTTTGTCTCATTATCTCAACGTAGATGAAGAAGAATATGGAAGTCTGGGCATTTACGGGGCTTTCGACCGTCAAAGGCTGGTTTAAAAGATGACATTCACCAATTCTACCCATCATGACAACCACACTACCCAAAATTTTGGAACATATTTGATTCGATTTCGAAACATAGTGCTTAAATTACTAGAATTTTACTACAGACATCTATTGGTAAAAGACGCTTATTATTGAGCAGAAACTCTGTCATTTGATTATAATCACATATATGAGAAACGCAAGAAAACTTCCTTTAATTTTATTATTTTAATTAATAATTTGACCAGCTAATTTATTTACAATACTTGTTCACAAGTCTGGATCTGGAGATGATCCAGATATTTAAACAAGTATTTGGACATTTTTGTCTGCCTCCGCAGTGTAATGGTCAGCACGCTCGGCTACCGTTCTGGAGGTCCCGGGTTCGATTCCCAGGGGGGTCAAATAAATGCAAGTGATTTTTTCACTGTAATATTTATTAAATATTACCCTGGACTGGTACCTAAAGCGGAGGGCTGATCACCTTTCCTTCATGTATAAACGATCAAGATAACACTGCGTTTATATGAAGCAGTGCCCTATGCACCATTGGGGTGCGGATAAGGGTTTTATTTATTATTATTATTTGGACACACTCAAAATGTTGTAGAACTGAACAACATTAAGCAACCACAAATTATTATTTTATACAAATTTATATGAATTTTTTAAATTTCAAGATTGAACATTATTTATAAAATTATTTTTACCATTATTTTTAACATTTTATTTTTAACATATTTTTTGATAATTAAAATTTTTCATTATGTTTCAAATGATTTTTTTAAAGGAATAACCCGCAAAGTTTCAATTTTAATAGACTTGTCTGCAGGTAGGATAGTAAGGATGGAAAAGGTACATAAATGTGTAAAATACATCACAAACACTCCACCAACTGAAAATAAATATTTCTTGAATTTTTCTTGCAATTGGCGGGAATCGAACCGCGACGCCAGTTTCGCAGTCGAGCGTCTACTTAACTACGCCACGGCGCCTGTCAAAAACACTTTTTAATAAAACTGAATAAATAAAACTCAAACGCCATCTAAGGGTACGATTAAAAGTTCACGTATCCAATTAATTATAAGAAAAATAATTCAAATAAATAAATACAGCTAACGGGGTTTGAATTTGATAGGGTAGTATTTATAACTTGAACTTTACTTCAGGCCTTTTATTTTTAGTACCTTTGACATTTTAAAAGCTGCCAAGTATTTTTTTTTTATTCATTCATTATTTTTCTGGATTATTAACCTTATTCTTTAGAGGTAAGTGTGTTTATGTTTATTGTTTATCTCGTTCCAATGTTTATATTATATAAAGTGAATGCCTAATCAATTAACGAGAAAATTATAAGTCCTACGACCCTGCAAATTGAAAACGTCAATGTGTGTTTTCCTATTGTTGGGCGCACATACTCGTATCAGTACGTAGCTGTGGGATCGAATTATTATCGAGTAAGGGGCCTACGATCGACTTCGTTCTTGGATTGTTTAACTATGAATTATTGTCGAAGCCTTAGAATAGTTTTGAATAAGTTATACGCATCCTGCTTTCGGTGGTTCGACGCTAACTTCAACTCTCCCGAGAATCCAACTTCAAATTAGTTACAATTCCAAGAATCGACAGTTCCAGAACACAAGGAACTATGGGCTTATCTTGATTACGTATGATATCTTTATTTTATGTTTATATATATTATATATATATGATATATATATATATATATATATATATATATATATATATATATATATATATATATATATATATATATATATATATATGTATAAATATATATATATATATATATATATATATATATATATATATATATGTATATATATATATATATATATATATATATATATACAATATATATATATATATATATATATATATATATATATATATATATATATATATATATATATATATATATATATATATATATATATATATATATATATATATATATATATATATGTGGGCCTTGTGGCCTGTTTTTAAGAGGGATTAGCCTCCTGCGATGTCGATTCCCAGCTATCGACTCATCTCTTTGATAGTCTGCCCGCGAGTCGTCTACCATGGGGTTGGCCGTACAGTGCGATGTGGGGAAGTGAATGGCTCCATTCTCCTTCACCTATCTTCAATCTCGCATATTTCCCTGATCCTGATGTTTGACAAGAACAGTGACAGCCTTTGAGATGTCATTTTTAAAACCAAATGAAATAAATTTCTGAATATGGCCTGGTATATAAAATCAATAATTAATTTCATATTAATAATTTTTTTAATGTTATCATTTTTTTTAAATAAGGATTGTGGCCATATTCTGGATGTGACCACGCCCCACCCTGTACATAGTACGTCAATATATAAAGTTTACTATTTACCCTCATTTAATTAAATCTATTATTACAATAGCTACATGACACAACAAGTTGATATGGGTTGAGATAAGAGTGATATCTTAGTTGTGTGTGTACGTATTTGATATCATGGCAATTTCCAACCAATTATTTGCGTTGACAGTATTCTGGAGAGACCCTAGACTCACAAACAAAACAGAAGATCCAATTTGAAATATTGAATCACTGACTCGTATAATGCAAATATTTTTAATGCTATTATTTTCAAACTTCTCGTAAAACTTGTATGAAATCTCTCTTAAATTAAACAATGTATGGCCTTATTATTTATTTGAAATAAGATTAAAGAAATTATTATATTATTTCGAGAAATAAAAATACTTTGTGTTCTGATCCACTCACATTTTTATTTAACCAACTAGTTTCGGCAACAACCTGTTGCCCTCTTCAGGGTTACATTTATTACTAAATATATATATATAAAAAGAAACAGTGTACAAGTTGTTGGGTTTCAAAAGGGTAGGGGTGGGGGTAATGGTGTTTTAAGGAGGAGTAAGAGCAAGGAAGGGGATAACTCTGTTTAGGTTGGGTTTGATTTTATGGGAAAAATATTAAAAATGGGACTTTGACTAATGTTTATTTGGTTATTAATTATATTTAATTTTTGTTTAACCGCTTTTTTTATTTCTAACACCTCTAAATTATTAATTTGGCTAGTTCTGTTATTACAATGCAAAATTTTTATCCCACCTTCGAAATTGAACGAATGATTATTAGATAAGATGTGGTCCGCGAATTCACAGGTTGTTGCCGAAACTAGTTGGTTAAATAAAAATGTGAGTGGATCAGAACACAAAGTATTTTTATTTCTCGAAATAATATATCAATATGATCCACAAAGTTAATGCTTTCAATATTCAAAACAAAGAAATTATTGTTCATAACATGAATTTTGCCATAATATATTTTTTCTGAAGAATTTAGCAGGGCATTTAAATAAAAACATTTAAATTGCTTTTTATTCATCGTTTACTTTGTATAATACCACTTTTACAAATACTTCTTCGTTACTACTGGTTTTGAATTCATCATTCCATCATCAGGTCAAATGTAGACTAACGTGTAATTGTTACGGTCTGATACAATAATAATCCAGGATTCGGACCTCACATACAAATGAAAGAGTTTTTACTCAATTATGACTTAATTATAATGTCTATCGGTTTCGAAGCTAGCTGATTCTTTATCAAGACTAATTAATAATAGCAACAAAGTAACAGTTTAATTATAAAATGAAAAATCACAAAACTAGTGCTTCAAATATAAATTATAAGTAAGCGATGAAGAATTTATATTAATATTAAAATATGCAAAATAAATATAATATCAACAAAAAGATCAACGTCCCTTGAGGTAATTATCTAACATGTCGCTCACTCCTTTCAACAACGTCGTAAATCAAAAATCGTCCGATTCCAGCTCTGCATGTTTTTAGGAATGCCCAGAAAATGTACCATATCCCTGCAAGCGCGGCATATTTTTAACTTAATATTTACCGGGTACAAGACAGAAAGTGTTGTTTTTGCATTTTGAAGAAAAGGTATTGTTTAATTTATTTTTTTTTTACTAAATATTTTTCAAATGGAGAAAAAACCTTCAGGTTTTACCTAAAAAGATCTGTTGTGCAGTAAAAAGGTCAATAATTGGCTTGATATTTATTTTTAACACATTGTATTATATTTTTAAACTTTAAAAATGATCTCCTGGATATCATGTTTTTTGATATATGACGTTGTTGAAAGGAGTGAGCGATATATCAACATCTCAACATAGGTGAAAAAGAATATTGAAATTTAAAATAATCAGTTTTCTTACTCAGGTCTCTAACTATACGTATGTTGAGAAATATATTTTTTTACAATAAAAGCCAAAAATATTTTTTTTATGGTACATGGTTAAATTACAGAAAAAAGACAAACCAAGAAATCCCCGTATAGAGCTTGTAAAACCAAGTTTTTGTCATTTATTACAACTCCCGTTCCACTAATAAATCGATCACATAAATCACTAATCGACCGTTTCCTGTATTTAGACGCCATCTTGTCTTGAGAGGGAATACCGCCGGATGTGGCGTCTTTACCGTCAAAATTTGGCAAAGGCTGTCCTATCTGAAGGAAGTACGCTCGTTAATAACTTTTACTCTTTTTTAAATATCGTAGTCATACAGGAGAAAGTGACCAAGTGCATTTATTACAAAAACGTGATTATTGACTATTTGATATCTTACTAGCTTAATATTGGCCTCAAAAAATCGCAAAAGATTTTTAACTTGAAAGTATAATATACTGACATGTTAAAAATGACTAACTGCATTGATGTTTATTTTCATGCCAAACAAAAGTGACTTAAATGACCCACCTGAACATTTTACGTTTTGTTAGTTGGTCACTTTCTCCTGTACGACTGCGATATGTTTAACTTTAAAATTTGGCAAAGGCTGTCCTATCTGAAGGAAGTACGTTCATTAATAACTTTTACTCTTTTTTAAATATCGTAGTCATACAGGAGAAAGTGACCAAGTGCATTTATTACAAAAACGTGATCACTGACTATTTGATATCTTACTAGCTTAATATTGCCCTCAAAAAATCGCAAAAGATTTCAAACTTGAAAGTATAATATACTGATGTTAAAAATGACTAACTGCATTGATGTTTATTTTCATGCCAAGCAAAAGTGACTTGAATGACCCACCTGAACATTTTACATTTTGTTAATTAGTCACTTTCTCTTGTACGACTGCGATATGTTTAACTGTAGAAATCCAAACGGTCTTTATTAAAAATATACAAGTCTCAAAAATTCAAATTTTGTGTTTTGCTCAAATGTTCTTGGTGAACTTTGTTAAATGGCTCTTAATTCATGTTTTAAAGTTAAACTAAGTCCATTAATGAAATTTAACACAGCAAATTATTTCATTTGATATAGATCTTTAAGATTATCAAAACAATCCATTTGTATTTAATAAAGTTTTCCTAATTTACGAGTCCGCCTCCGTAGTGTAATGGTCAGGACGCTCGGCTACCGTTCTGGAGGTCCCGGGTTCGATTCCCAAGGGGGGTAAAATAAATATTAGTGATTTTTTCACTGTCATATTTATTCAATATTACCCTGGACTGGTGCCTGAAGCGGAGGGCTGATCACATTTCCTTCATGTGTAAACGATCAAGATAACACTGCGTTTATATGACGCAGTGCCCTATGCACCATTGGGGTGCGGATACGGGTTTTATTATTATTATTTACGAGTATATGGGTCAAAATTGTCATTTAAGGTTTAAAAATTAAATAATTTTAGGGAAAGAATGTAAGGCTGAACAATGACCTTGACAAGACACTGCAGACCATGGAAACACATGACAAAAATTGGACTACATGACTCCCCAGTATGCATAATGAAACATTAATCCACATTCTCTATAATTGGGGCGCATTCGCTCGCAAACGAGTCACATCCTTGGAGGACCTCTGCTGGACTCTGAGAAGGTGAAGCTCCTACCACTAAGATCGGTCGTGAGTAACATGACTTACGTAGGTCTTGGGAGTGAGCTGTGATACAGAGGGAAGACACAATAGACCTAATATGGTCGCAGTGACATAAGGGATGCAAGATCCCTTGACCAAAAAAAAAAGGCTGAACAAGGAATAATTTAAAAGATTAGGAAGAGTTCTTTACGGTGGTATGGACATGTGGAGCAAATAGATAACGAGAGAATGATTAAGGAAATAAATGTGGTGAATTTGAGCAGGAAAACAGAACGAGGACGACCAAATAAGACTTGACACGATCAGATCAATCAGAACCTAAAATCTGGTGGTGCCAGAAGTCTGCGTAATCGGAAGGCATGTATGACTAGATATATGGATGCGAAGGAGGTGATGAGTGTGTCAGGACAGAAGAGTGGGGCGTTCCATCCTTTCTGCCTACCCCTGCGGGGAAACGGCGTGGTGGTTGTAGTAGAAGTATAATTTTGAGAAAGAAAAAAGAATTAGTGAAGACGAAATCTAATCTGACAGTATAACGGAGCCCTGGTTCCAACTCTAATGTTTGTAAGTAAACCATTAAGTTGACAGAAAAATAATAATAGTAGACAGAATGCAGCCAGAATATGATCTCTAAGGTGAATGTGTGGCAAAATGAAGAACGATAGATGTTCGAATGGTAATTTTATGAAAGAATTCAAGGCTGAGGAGATAAACATTTTCAATAAAAATTTAAAAATGTGTGTTGAAATAGTTGAGTATGTGAATCAAATGAGTGAAGAAAAAAAAATTTCAATGAAAGTCGTGAAATATCGAGTCGTTTGCCTTCAAGAGATACTTAGAATTGAAAATAAAAAAACAAGGGATGGTCGGTTTCTAGTTTGTTATTTTATTTACACGAGGAAATATTTATCGATAAGTAATTTCGTTTCGAAATAACTATTTTTCCAATTTGGACCGCTTGTATTACCTCTTTTACGAAAAGGCTATTTGATAAATCACCCCTAAAAAAATCTACAAAATAGGGTTGATTTTTTCATCCTAGGCATTGGGGGTTATTTCTTGTAGTCTGAAAGGTTGATTATAAACCCTTTTCAAACATTGTATATAAGTTCTTCCTTAAGAATTATACAGAATCATAAAAAAATATTAGGGGGTCGTCCTTCAAGGACTTCCTTTACTTTGGAGATAACTAGTCTCACAGAAGGTTATACCAGCACAAAAGACCAACTCCGTACTCGTTAGTTTTGGGCGTTTACGGATCTTACGAACTGTCAATTCCAATAAGACTCTTACATACATGAATTTAGATTTCTCCTAACGAAATAATTATAATATTACAGTCTTACGACTGGTATTTCACTGGATTTTGCGATCACTTTTTGCAGAAAAACGATAGACGTTTCATATCGCGTTGAAATAACTGTGTATAAAAAAAATATATATAAATATAATATAATTTTAAAATATGCTGGACTTAGTGTTTTACCATATACAGAGCTTATGAACTATCATAGGATCCTAAAATGATAAACTGTTTTATTATATACCTCTACGCACGCGTTACATTCACTTATCTACCCATGATTGACAACCACACTACTCTCATATTACGAACTCATGCATATCTCATAAATCTCATGACGCTTCATGTTTAATTTCACAACAGCCATCTATGATTGGTTTCAGGAAGCTTGAAATGTAAACGTAATACACAACAAATGAAATGTGACCATGTGTTGATACACTTTATCATTATATGTGTGTTAAACCTAGAAATTTAATATTTCTTATACTTTTGTAATGATTCACTTTTTTATCTTTATATTTTGTTTATTTATAATTACCCCAAATACGTTTAATCATATAGATCTTAACTTATTTAGTCATACTGTTTATTTATTTGCTATAACTGATAAGCAAATAAATAAACAGTATGACTAAATAAGTTAAGATCTATATGATTAAACGTATTTGGGGTAATTATAAATAAACAAAATATAAAGATAAAATAAAAACATGGAGTTGGCAAAAGAAGGATGAAAGTAGACTGAATGCAGTCGAAATGCGATCTCTCAAAAGAATGTGCGACAAAACGATGTATGATAGATGTACGAATAGTGAAATAAGGAAGGAATGCAAAGCTGAGATAAGCATTATCGATAAAATTAAGAAACGTGTGTTGAGATGGTTTGGACATGTAGAACGAATGAGTGACGAAAGAACGGTAAAACAAATTTGAATGCGAATGTTAGCGGGAAAAGAAGCAGAGGAAGACCGAGAAAAACATGGCACGATCAAGTATGCCATATACTTGAAAGTGGTCAGGTTAGGAGTCGTAACAATCGGTGAGTATGTATAAGGAGATGCATGAACGTGGAAGAGGCGAAGAATGTTTGCAAGGACAGAGTGGTGTGGCGCTCTATTCTCTCTGCCTACCCCTGCGGGGAAGCGGCGTGATGGTTAGTTAGTTAGTTAGTTTATTTATACAAATAATCTCTTATCTATATGGTGAGACTCTAAAACAAATCAAAATAACTGCTGTTTTATCCGAATGCCTTAGTAATTCAGTGTGAAAGAACTCACTTATGAGAACAGAAAGTAAAATGAAGATATCGCTCACTCCTTTCAAGAACGTCAATTTTCAGTTGTGCATGTTTTCGGAATGCCCAGAAAATATACTATATCCTAGAAAAAGCGGCATATTTTTAACTTAATATTTACCCGCTACAGGGCAGAAAGTGTACTTTTTGCATTTTGAAGAAAAGGTATTGTTATTTTTTTTTTAAATATCCTTCATATTTTTCAAATGGAGAAAAAACCTACAGGTTTTACCTTAAAAGATCTGTTGCACAGTAAAAAGTTCAATAAGTGGCTTGATATTTATTTTTAATACATTGTATATTTTTAAACTTTAAATACGTTCTCCTGAAAAATTGAGTTTTTTTTATTTATGACGTTCTTGAAAGGGGTGAGCGATATATAAAACATGTGTTCGACCAATAACCACTTATGGGATTGAGGCAAGATCAGATACTTCTACAACAAAATCTCGACTTCGAATCTCTGAGATGAGAACTCTCCGATCTATATCCGGAAAAATATCCGGAGCATGGGAAAAATGGAAGATATTCAATTCAATTTAATTTATTCAATAATTAATATATACATTACAAACTAACATTTAAGGCGTATCCATTAAAAAAAACATATGAAAAAGTAAGCAAGAAGACTCTTGTTAAATGTGTAGAAGAATCCCGCTTCGGAAAACTCCTTCGGACACATGGAACAGATCAATATCCAATACCATCGGCAGGTTGGTCTTGTGTATAGGAATGTGAAACAATCTATGCCGACTCTGTCTTAGGTAACTATCGGGAACATACAGACCATATCGTGAGGTGGAGACGACAACGAAGGCGATACTGGAATGATCATGTAAACAGAGTGTCAGAAGACAGATTTCCACGTATCGCCCTTCAAGGAAACCCTGAAGGAGACAGACCCCCTGGCAGACGTCCAAAAAGGTGGAGAGATTGCTGGCAGTCAACATCCCAAGAGCGACAAGCGGAGGTACAGACAGATTCTGAGGATCTATGAAAAGAAGAATTACATTTAAATCATGTAACATATTTCGTACAAACTGGCTACGTTAGTAAAATTAAATAATAATTAAATAAAATAATAATAATAATGAATGAGTGAAACACAGATTCGTGAACAAATATGTAAATGAATACACCTAAAGATACAACATTTTGAGTGTGTCCAAATACTTGTTCACAAAATAATATAAGAGTTTCTGCTTAAAAAATAGGCTTCTTTACATCTCACCAATAGATGTCTCTACTGAAGTTCTAGTGATTCATGAACAAGGTTTCTAAATTGGTTCATATATATAGAACTTCTAAGAATTTGAGTAGTGTGGTTGTCAATAATGGATAGAATTGGTGAATGTTACACGTGTGTAAAGTGATCACTTAAACCAGCCGATGACGGTCGTCGGCCCCGTAAATGCCCAGACTTCCATATTCTACTTCATCTTTGATGAGATGTCAAAAAAATAATATGACACCTAAAGATGTTACAAAAATTACTCATTGTGACGATTATCGATATTATAAGAATTACGATATAATATAATACATGTCTCACCTGTATTATATTCATACGTAAAAGTATTTCATAGAAATATGCGACATACATTAACTCGGATAGAACACGTGTCGTAAAAATTCACGGTTGAATAGTATATCAGCTGATAAACTATTATATTGAGGATGTTACGCATAACAGAGATATCAAGTAGTGAAAAATAGCACTTGAGCACTTACATATATTAAGTGTAATAGGTCCGCCAACGTGGTTAGTTAGGACTCGTTGCTTAGATTAAACCCACTGACTCAAATTACAATCAAGTTGCTTCGAAGTGAAGACAAGAGGTTCAAAACTAAAGTAAGTACAAATTTTACTTGTAAGTTGTTATGTTTTACTTCTGCAAATAATACTTTTGTCCGCCTCCGTAGTGTAATGGTAAAATAAATATAAGTGATTTTTTTTCAGTGTAATATTCATTCAATATTACCCTGGACTGGTACCTGAAGCGGAAGGCTGATCACCTTTCCTTCATGTGTAAACGATCAAGATAACACTGCGTTTATATGACGCAGTGCCCTATGCACCATTGGGGTGCGGATAAGGGTGTTATTATAGTACTTACTATATATTAAGTACAAAATATATATTTATTTTTTTATTGCCTCAGTTGGCATATTTAGTACATTGAAGTACAAAACTAATAAAACTAGTCCTTTAAAAGTAGAAAAATGTTAAATTTAGTTTTTGAACCATGACAAGCACATTGTATTTAATCAAATTTAAACATCAATTAGTATATTATTACATATTTGTGTCATAATATTTTTCGAATGAGTTTCAAAATCTTTATAAAATGAAATGTATTTTGCGGTCAAAAATCAATTACTCAATTCATCCCGTATGTAAGTCACTACCAATATTAAAACTGCATTTTTTTCATCTTTCCATTTATCATAATTAAATAAATTTAATTTATCATGAAAAATGGCAGATTTTTTTACAAAATATAGCAACATCATTTTCAATTTATTCACCTCCGTAGTGTAATGGTCAGAGGTCCCGGGTTCGATTCCCAGGGGGGGTAAAATAAATATAAGTGATTTTTTCACTGTACTATTTATTCAATATTACCCTGGACTGGTACCTGAAGCGGAGGGCTGATCACCTTTCCTTCATGTGTAAACGATCAAAATAACACTGCGTTTGTATTACGCAGTGCCCTATGCACCATTGGGGTACGGATAAGGATTTTATTTTATTTATTTTTTTCAAAAACCTAAGCATAAATACTCGTATTTTCATACAATGAACAACTCTAAAATTAATCGTAATCCAAAATTTCTTATTTTGTTAGCAGTAAAAATTATTATATTTATTTAAAAAATAAAATTATGAAAAATTATAACAATTTTCATTTTTATCAGTAAAAAATAATCTTTGGAATTTTCTTATATATTCTTTTGTCTTGAAAATCACAAACCTGTCCAGGAGTATGGTCGTATATGTACGACCTACTATTTAAACATATTTTGTCAAAATTATCGATGTTTCGATGTAATATAAATTGTTTACAGGTGAAGATGTTTTTTTTATTTAAGAAAATATGTTGCTTATAGCAACGATTATGATATAAAATCACATAAAGTAAAAAATACATTTATATATAAACTCACTCATGGACATGTTAATGTAGCATTTTTTTAATATTATTGATTGATTTGGCGTCAACTTTGTGGAATGACATGTTGATTTTTTTTATAAAAAATTTGTAATAAACCACTTAATGAGTTTGTTTTATTATACACTACTAGTTTTGAACACTTACAGATGTTTTTATCCACAGGTGTAAATTGAAACTAACGAGCAAAAAAATATTCAGAGATATATCGCAGTCGTACAGGAGAAAGTGACCAACTAACAAAACGTAAAATGTTTAGGAGGGCCATTTAAATCAGTTTTCCTTGGGAAGAAAATAAACATCAATGCAGATAGTCATTTTTAACAAGTCCAAATACTATACTTCCAATTTTAAAATCCATTTGGTATTTTTTCAAGGCAATATTCAGCTAGTAAGATATCAAATAGTCAATAATCACGTTTTTTGTTTAAAAAAATGCACCTGGTCACTTTCTCCTGTATGACTACGATATATAGAGATTGATAGGGAAATAACCATTTAGTATTTAGTAGTAGGTAGTATTTTTTACCAATTTTTCTGATGTAAAATGCATGTTTTGTCTAATTTTAGTTTGACTAACCAATAACCAATATGGCTCAATTCTCTCAGTTTGAATACGAGTGTCTGGAAGCTCACAATGAATACAGAAAGAGGCACAACGTACCGCGGATGACTCTTTGCCCCAAAATCTGTTCATACAGTCAAGAATGGGCTCAACATCTTGTTCGGATAGGCCGAATGGAGCACAGACGAGAACATGAATATGGTGAAAATATCTACTACATGTGGTCGTCGAATCCGAACCACCATGTCTCAGGCAACCAGGCCGTCGACAGTTGGTACAGTGAGATCAAAGACTACACATTCGGCAGGGAGCCAAGCTCTTTACGAACTGGACACTTTTCTCAAGTTGTGTGGAAGGAAAGTGTGGAGTTAGGGGTTGGTACGGCGAGGGATCGGTCTGGTCACGTTTACGTTGTATGCAACTATAGTCCACCCGGAAATTATATCGGTTGCTATGTGGACAACGTGCCGCGACCGAATTGTTAATTTCATCAAAAGATTATAGGTCCCAACTTGAAACTTATATTAGGATGTCCTTTAATTGAGCAAAAAAACTTTTTTTGTATTTTAAAACGCATATCTCCTTAATTTTTTAAAACTACCATGGCCTATTCAGATACGAAATTTCATCCCTATACGGTGATTATAACCCCTGCGGACGAGACCCCAAAGATTTTCCAACGAAGAGAGATTTTCCTCTTCTAGGTTTAACGGTATATATATATATATATATATATATATATATATATATATATATATAAATATATATATATAAATATATATATATATATATATATATATATATATATATATATATATATATATATATATATGTATATATATATATATATATATATATATATATATATATATATATATATATATATATATATATATATATATATATATATATATATATATATATATATATAAATATATATATATACATATATGTGTGTGTGTGTGTGTTTGTGTGAGTGTGTGGGTGCGCAGTTGCGATTGAAAGCTTTAGCCAACTGATCTTTTTATCCTTTTTAATGTAAGTCATTATTAATTAAATAAACTTTGTTTTGCAATATTTAATATTTTTTATACATTATAAAACTGTATTTTTGTAATCCAAATATGGCTCAGTTAGGCCTAAATAAACTAGTATTGTGATTGCGTGATGATTCATAATTATCAAACACAATAAATTTAATGATTGTTGACATTTATCGAACAATTGTAAAATTTAAAAGAACATAAGCACTTATAATAAAACAGTGTGTTGAAGAAATTTATGAAAACAAAACAGTTTTTTTTATATTTACATACTTTATTGATGCCATTCATTATTTGTTTATTTGTCTTAATCCGAACATTGCGTTTAAATGTTCAATTCTGTAAATATTTCATTATGAACATTCAATAGCGTTCTATGAGAAAAAAATTAGAACTTAATATTAATAATTAAAAATGTAAAATGGAGTGAAATTTGAAATCAATTAACATTGCATATTTATGCACATATCGTAGTCGTACAGGAAAAAGTGACCAACTAACAAAACGTATAATGATCATGAGGGCCATTCAAGTCACTTTTGCTTGGCAAGAAAATAAACATCAATGCAGTTAATCATTTTTAACAAGTCAATATATTAATATTCCAAGTTTGAAATCCTCTGAGATTTTTTTTCTGGGCAATATTAAGCTAGTAAGATATCAAATAGTCAATGATCACGTTTTTGTAAAAAAAATGCACTCGGTCACATTCTCCTGTATGACTACGATATACATATAAATATACAAATAAATAAATAAAAAATGTTTAAGGCAGTGAGTTAAAGGGATCCTAACGTTGTACAAAAAAGGTTTTACCTAACAATATTTGCTATTGTTGGCTGGTTAATATGATCTCTTTACACACGTGAAACATTCACCATTCTGCGTATAATTAACAACCACACTACTCAAATGTCAAGAGTTAAATATATTTATCCTTCGATTGACACCTTTTTTCACGTACGAGTTTTTTGTCCCATCTAAGGCTGAGTTAAAAAGAAAACTAACTGAACTCTACCATAGATGGTGCTGAAAACTCCCATGTAAAAACATGTATCTATAAAATAAAAAATATGTTATTTTCGTAATACAAGTAGTGTGGTTATCAATGATAGGAGGATATAATTGTGAATTTCACACGTGTATAAAGTGATCATTTAAACCAGCCAATATTTACAATTTTTTTCTGCATTTTTTTATATCACTTCAAAGCCCCCTTTTCAATCCATCTCCCTTTAATTGATCACTCTATCCAGCCTAAAACAGGTCGTAAACCTAGTAAATAACAAGACTTCTTTATTATTCTTCATATTATTTTTTGACATCTCATAAAAGATGAAGAAGAATATGGAAGTCTGGGCATTTACGGGGCTGACGACCGTCATAGGCTGGTTTAAGTGATCACTCTACACACGTGTAACATTCACCAATTCTACCCATTATTGACAACCACACTACTCAAATTCTTGGAAGTTCTATATATATGAACCAATTTAGAAACCTTGTTCTTGAATCACTAGAACTTCACTAGAGACATCTATTTGTGAGATGTAAAGAAGCTTTTTATTAATCAGAAACTCTTATATTAGTATGTGAGATCCGAATTCCTGTAATTGGAGATAATCCAGATTTTGTGAACAAGTATTTGGACACACTCAAAATGTTGTAAATTATTCTTCATATTTGTTCCGGTATATAATATTTTTGAATTATTCATCAAGCTTATTTTTTAGTTTTAAAAAACAGCTTTGTCATTTTCTATGAAATTTTATATATCATTCAAACCTTATCAATAACATGTATCACAGAATTAGAATTCCTTATCAAAAAATATGTATAAGTAAAACCATTAATCCCGAATTTTACGACTTCTAATACCGAATTCCAATCATATCTTATCTCTTCTAAAACCATTCATAGATAACAATGTGTTTTTACTATTTCCGATATATTCATATGAAGATTTAAGAAAAAAACTAATTGTGAGGAAGAATATTTATGGATAGTAAAATACA